>NW_019416591.1:27153-127961 GCF_000390285.2 Anoplophora glabripennis
AATAATTTGAGTTAGGAAAAAGATATTAAGATGCGGTTTGCGCAGGCTTATTGGTTGGTCATTTGTCTATTTTCTAGTCTAAAAAAAGTCATATCATCGCATTTAAATTTTTTGAGAAAATCCAATATTTTGGTTATAATATCGAATAACGCCCTCTATCGGCGGCCGTGTAGGTCGCAACTGTCATGATTACGAGAAACCTAAAAGCCCAAGAAATGCTCTTTTCAATGATACCAAATTTATCCAAATCCATTAAGCCGTTTCGAAGTTACAGGCATTTATTTCAAACAACATTCAAATACCCCCCACCACTTTATTTCGAAAGATAGAGAAAAATTGTTTTTACAGAAAATGTTCGACTTTAAGTTAACATTAAAACGCAAATACTTTTTTGTTACATTCATTGGGGAAAATCGCGAGAAACGTAACTTTATGTAATTCAAGATGGTGGAAACGCCCACTGGCGGCCATCTTGGAAACTTGAAAATAATTTCCAGCATTTTCTCTTGCCCACTTTACCTATAAATTTTTTTACCGTAGCTCTCTACGATCACTAGTTTCTGAGATACAGCCGCTTACCTCGCTTATTTGCCCACCCTGTACATCAATAACAGCACTCAGATGAAAATCAGTAAACGACACATTTTCAATCGATTCATTTCCTCATATTTTTATTAAAAATTTTATAAAAGTTTCATTTAAAATTTCTTGACGAACTTATTACACAAAAAAATTTACTACAGTTTTTAAATTATACTGAAAATTACAGTGAGCTGTTTTTGCAATTTTTCATACTGAACTCAACTAAATTTTGAATAGTAGGTATAATAATCTTTTGTATTGAATAACCCATAATGGATTGTCTCACATGTCGATTTGTTATTTTCACGATGTTCTTCTTTTATGTACCTATTAACTTAATATATTTTAGTTAACTATTCTGCATTCAAGTAAAATATGCCGATTTACACGAATAGTGAAATGTTAAAAGCGTAGTTTTTATTTACCATTTAGCACTACATTTTCTACACATTTAGGATTCTCCCTGCACATTTCCTTTCATTACATTGCAATTTGCAATACAGAGTATGAGAAATTTAATTGTAGGGTGCGTAATTTAGCGTCCTAACTCAAACTTGTACTTACATCTAGAACTACATATTAATGTAATTGAGTGCAAATGATAAAGATTGATGGCAGACACTGTGACGTCCCCTGTGAACATGTCATAGAACGTCTTCTCTCTCCTTATTAATGATCGAATATGGTGGATAATCTATCTCTAATAGCAACCAAGTTAGCGGTCGTGAATTAATTATCTCAAATATGTTATTAACTTGAACGATTTCTCTTTGTGTAATCGTACCATATAATTTTTTAAATCTTTGATTGGCTTCCTCATCCTGATGACCCGTGTGATATCGTTTTTTAAAATATTTTTTTTTACATTTGAAACAATTTAACAATTGTGTTATACACCTATATGAAATAAAAATAATACAATACAAATGTTTTAACACAATATAAAATTAAGTGAACACCGATGTAACTTCTCTTCCAACATGGATCAAAGACCTAAGGAATAAATTTATACGATTAAAATATTAATTATAAACGTTCTGTGTTAGACAAAGTTAATTATTAGTAACACGATTTGTTGGTTTGAAACATAAATTCAAGATGAGTACAAATAAGTAATATGACATTAACTGACTTAGGACTGTTAAATGATTTGTTAATTCTAGTTACAATACCCAAATTTCTGTAGGCTTTAAAGTTAAACATTAACTTACATTTCGCATTGGTTTGTGTATTTTCTGTCTCTCTGCAGCAAGTACCGCCATCTAGTAACCTTCTACCTAAATGTATCCGCGAATAAAGATTAAAAAAACATCTTTCAGACCAACATTAGTGCATTCATTTTCTTTGTGCATTGATTTTTGAGGATGGTTTTAACATAGAGGGGCGGCCCCGCACTTCATTATCGTTATTTTCCTTCCATTTTAGCAGGATAATGAATCACAATAGATTTAAATCCGTATTATTCACAACAGTGCTCCCGGTATTGTCTCTAATCAAAACAAAAAGACTGTTTTCAGGAAGTGTACTTTGTTCGGAGTGATTAATTTATTAAATGAATACAACTTCCACAAGTGGGGAGGCGAGTGAGTTGAAAGTAGCCAAAGCTGTAGGTTTTAAGCGCATTAAACATTTCCCGCGGCGCTTCCTATACTCAACTTTCACCTGACCTTTTATAAATTTTTAACCGTAATGTGAAAAATTGTTCTATAAAATCTATGAAATTTTAAAATGTTATATGTACAATATTTTAAATACTGTTGTAGACACATGTTTATTACAGTCAACAATGCTCTGATACCTATGTAAATTGTGAATATTTTTAAAATACGTATAAAGAGCTACTAATTATTATCCTTAAGTATCTATCAGAAATGCACCACAAATTCGATCTGCAGTTGCAGTTTGCTGCATTGAAATTGACTAATAGCCTCGAGAGGATGTTGCCCCAGCAAACGTTATGCTTACCCGTGTTTGCAGCAGAAGTAACTAATGGGTCCAGATCCCGTCCTGAGAGACGTAACAGAAATAAATGGATCGCTCTGTCAACTTCAAACGACGCTTCCGACAATGCCGTTGCGGCCGACGGACGGCCAAGGTATGGTCTGTCGTTCACGAGATTCACCCCTTTTAGTTGCAGCCGTTGATTTTCTACATTAATATTCACTCGTTGATATAGGTCCCAAGGTTCCCATTTTCATTGACATTCTATGGCACTGTACTGTATTTTGAGTGGAACACACTATATACAAAAAGGAAAAAACCATAAATGTTTGAGCCACAGTGCACATTGTAAACGTTGATGAAAATCTAATTTACAAATACTAGCAGTATGAGATGATTTCTTTCATTTATGTTTTTACAATAATACGCTTTTTTTATCCTTATATGTCGGATGAGCCCTCGCGAATTCGATTATATCCAATAGGCTTCTTTGCATTGGCAAGCACATCATCCGTGCGATAGAGATTGAAACGTCAATCCAGATAAATCCTACAGCAGATGTGGCGGAAGAGAAGGATGAATGCTATTTTTTAGGAAAGAAATACTTTGATGCGTATAGTAATCGGATGTTTAGGATTTTAGAATTACACTCGTAAGTGGATTCGGGGACGTTCCTGAGTTAAAAATAACCAAAAAAGTTTACACAAACTTGCTCCAGAAGTGCAACGTACAGATCTATGTTCTAAAATAGTCATAAACTCATACTCATGTATAATTTTACATACAATTTATATGAGTGTATTTTTTTAATCCATCAACAGCCTCCGTTGGTGTTATTTTAATTAGTAAAAAATCCTGAGCAAACATTAAATTTCAAAAAAAATCCTAGATTAGAAGTTGTTGATGGGTTAAATATGTGGTTAAAACTTTGGCACTTATTTTTGGGACACCCTACATATTTTTCATTGACGTTAATATCTAGGGCAGTTTTTCTGGACCCTTTTTAGGAAATTGCGCGTCCGACGGACGGTTCGAGGGCCATCCTCGAACGGGTTCGCAATAAAACTGCTGTTACATACGCAGAAACAAGGGGGCGGGGTAATCCAAATATTTTCAGAGCTCTGTACGGACTCGGTGGCAAGCCGAGTGTGTGATTGCCATCGATGCCCCGTCAAGTCCTGGGGGCCGCACTTGTGCAACTCCCCAACATCGGGGGGCAGATTAGGAAGGAGTTGGAATTCGGGCGATTTGTCCTGTGGGCAAGCGTGGCGGAACAAAGTTATAGGGAGGTATTTCTCTTTGGATTTCGGCACATTTCGATTGAATATAATTTATAATCTGCAATTTTGCTAAAGTTACAGAAAACGACGCCGTTACCTGTTTCCGGAAATCTCATGAAAGCATCATCGGCGCGCGATTTATCACAAAGTCGGAGGATTTGGGTAAGAAGAGAATATGTGGCGAAAGTTTTTGTTACTTTAAAAATTGCTTTACTTTCAAAAAAACAATTTCCAAATGCACTCTGCAAAAAGTGGAGGTATAATTTCTAAACAAAATTTCGATATTTTATAAATACGTTCTTACCACTTAAATCGGTTACAGAAATACTATAAATGCACTACACGCCAAAATTTATATTGATATAATATACAGGGTGGGCCACCAGTAACGCCTCGGTCGCTAGTGACCAAACGGCAAATGTTACAGAAACCTGTTTAGGTGGGTATGTGTAGGTTGATTACGGCTACATTTAAAAAATATTTTGAAATATACAGGGTGTCCAGGAAAAGCGTACCATATCAAAGTTATGTTTTTTTAAATGGAACACCCTGTATTTTACTGCATTTTTGAAAGCACCGTAAAAAAATAGGTGAACTTTATTAAAGGTTCTGCATACCTAGGACTTACAGTTTGTGAGATATTTCAATTTTAGTGAAAATGCAGGCATAGCGTAGAAATTTAATATTAGCAATAAAAAAATAATTTTAAGGAAGCAGCTTTGGAGGGTCTATTTTAGATCCTTGAAGTTATAAATTGTTATATTTGTCGTCACTTAGTATTATACAGGGTGTTCAAAAAACTGCTGAATACTTCTCTCAACTTTAAACAGCAATAACTTGGTTATTTTAAATGGAACACCCAGTATATTTTTACTTTGGGAGTTGGGAAATTTAAAACTCTTTCAAACTGTGTATAGGTTCCCTATACCTATCTCTAACGGTATTGGAGATATTTGTGCCGTTTCGTTTTTTATCGATTTTTTTTTTAAGATGTATCCACGTGTCTTTATCGAGGTCTTTACTGAATTGGTTTGGGTTCTTCTTGATGACGTCTCTTTAAATATATTGAGAAAAATGAGGATGCAATTAGATGGCGCACCTGCAAATTTTTCATATTCAGTGAGAAATTATTTAAATCGAAAATTTAGTAATAAATGGATAAGTAGGAATGGTGCATGTCAGTGGCCACGTAGGTGTCCAGACCTCACCGTAATGGACTTCTTTGTTGCGAGCTATATAAAAAATCTTGTATACAATGTTCCACCTATTACTTGCGATGATATTGGAGGGAAGGATTAGAGATGCATTTGCGTGAGAATATCATTTGAAGATAGAATAAGATGCTGTATTCAGGAGAATGGTTATCAATTCGAACATCAATTAAAATTTTTCTTTGTTTTTTCTAAAAGTAAAAGTTCCTTTTATCATTATCATGAAAATATTCAAAAAAGTTTTCTAATAAAAAATATTATTTTATAAGCAGAATGATTATAAAAAGTTATTAATTTTGTATAAATATGTTTGTAGTAAGTAACTGAATTATTTATGAACAAGAAAAATATTTATTAAAGAAAATTTTACTTTTAGAAGAAACAAAGAAAAATTTTAATAGATGTTCGAATTGATAACCTTTCTCTTGAATACAGCATCTTATTCTATCTTCAAATGATATTCTCACATTCCTTAGAATAGTTATTTGGGGTGATATATCTAATCCTTTTCTTCATATCATCGCAAGTAGTAGGTGGAACACTGTGTACAAGATATATATTTATACAGCCCGAAACAAAGAAGTCTATTACGAGAGGTTTGGACACCTGTGGTAGCCACTGACATGGACCATTCTTACCTACTCATTTATTACTTATTTATCGATTTATATAATTCCTCACTGAATATGAAAAATGTGCAGGTGCGCCATCTAATTGCATTCACATTTTTCTCCTTATATTTAAAGAGACGTCATCAAGAAGAACTCAAACCAATTCAGTAAAGACCTCGATAAAGACACGTGGATACATCTTACAAAAAAAAAATCGATAAAAAACGAAACGGCACAAATATCTCCAATACCGTTAGAGATAGGTATAGGGAACCTATACACAGTTTGAAAGAGTTTTAAATTTCCCAACTCCCAAAGTAAAAATATACTGGGTGTTCCATTTAAAATAACCAAGTTATTGCTGTTTAAAGTTGAGAGAAGTATTCAGCAGTTTTTTGAACACCCTGTATAATACTAAGTGACGACAAATATAACAATTTATAACTTCAAGGATCTAAAATAGACCCTCCAAAGCTGCTTCCTTAAAATTATTTTTTTATTGCTAATATTAAATTTCTACGCTATGCCTGCATTTTCACTAAAATTGAAATATCTCACAAACTGTAAGTCCTAGGTATGCAGAACCTTTAATAAAGTTCACCTATTTTTTTACGGTGCTTTCAAAAATGCAGTAAAATACAGGGTGTTCCATTTAAAAAAACATAACTTTGATATGGTACGCTTTTCCTGGACACCCTGTATATTTCAAAATATTTTTAAAATGTAGCCGTACTCAACCTACACATACCCACCTAAACAGGTTTCTGTAACATTTGCCGTTTGGTCACTAGCGACCGAGGCGTTACTGGTGGCCCACCCTGTATGTATATCTCGGAGTCCATGCGCTTGTGGCAACATGTTTATAGGAACTTTTTTTTAAATATCTACCATAAGAAATTGTGTCCTGAAGTTAAGGACCGTACTTACGAAACACCCGGTATATATTATTCCAGGTAATTTTTAGAAAACAGAAAACAAAGGTATTTAGTGCATAAATTATACGTAGATACCATCTTTTAACAAAAATTGTTATTATTTTTTGTTACGTAGGTATATCATACATATAATGGTACATTTCCTCTAATAAATTGAATTCAGCGACACTCCTACAATGAAAGGATAATAGTGGGCAATAAAACGATCTTTATGTATTTACCATAAAACTTTTAGTACGAATACATTTTATGCATATCAAATTTCTCTCACATTCCGTGTAAAAAGTATTCCCTTTATAAATTCCCGGATGGTCATGCAAAGCGCATAAAACTATACAGGGCAAATTGTTACGCTCGAATTAAGGTTATCGCGGGAAAATTGTAACATTGTGACACTACATTCTTTATTTTGCAGCCATCGGCGACTAATAATAATTCTAACAACTTTTGATCTCATTACGTCACATCTTAATTTTCTACGTCTTAAAAAATCTAACACTATACTGGTCCCAGAAATTTTGTACATTTAACATAATTTCAATTTAAAAAGCGCATACAAGGTTTTTTAGTAATGTTAAAAGTCAAAAATGGTAGGTACTGTATTATTTATATTCGCATCCATTCATATATATAGTACTCACACGTATCTGCAGCAACTCATCAACATAAATATATCGTTTAATATAATCGCGTTGACCTAGCTCAGGGATTCCTGTTATGTATAAATAGGATTACACCTTAAATCTAAAATATAACCGACAATTTCCTTGTTTGTGTCGTCTGTTTGTGTAAACTTTATAGCACGTTTGTGTACTTTTGCGATCAACCAGATCGTTGTCTCGTCTTCTGGGTCCATTTTCCAAAGAAAATGTTTCCGAAGTAGGTGCCTCTCGCGAAAGCAAAATTACTTTTATTAACAAAAGCGCGTATTTGAGTTCTCGGTGCTGCCTTAACTTTTTTTTCATTAAGATCGAGGGAGCTGATTATTAGTAACTACAAATATAAACTTTTTTGCCCAACTTTTCAATGGCACCAACGAATCAAGCGAGCTTTTCGTTTGATTATGATTTATTGAATGGAATAAGGGGAGGGAAAATATTAATCTCGGGCCAGTTTTTCATTACTCTCTTGTTTATTAAGACGATATTGAGAGAAGTTCTCATGAAAAAGCATAGCAGACTCTTTCAATGATTAACCGAGATTGAAACAAGTTTAATAAAATGGGGTAATTTGCCGTTTTCCGTTTAATAAGTACGTATTTGATATTCGAAGGCAGGTGATAAATAAAAAGGTGATGCAAATAGATTATTTTTTATACTGTTCAAATATTTTTAAAATGAGTTTGAATTTTTAGCAATTTTTTAAATATACAGGGTGTTACAAATTCGCTTCTCACTACAGGGATCTCGGAAAAACCAAGTCCTCTATGAACTGTTATAGTACGTTTGAAAAGGGAACACCCTGTGTAACGAATTCATAACATAATGCGTAGTAAGTGCAATACAGTTGAACTTATAGAGCAATGAGTATGAACATGAGTTTTTTTTAAATAAAAGTTGTATATTTTTTATAAAAGTTTAAATAATCGTTATATAATATATTATTCTACTCTAGAGAAACACTTTAATACTCCCACTCCCCGTTCATCCAGAAAGTAAAGTGACAAGAACACACCTCATCAGATTGCCCTCGTTAAAATCTCCTCCAAGGCTCATCTCGAGGATCCCGGCACCGCTGTGGGCCGCATTAATAGTTTAATATCCACATACAGATAATATTACGCAGGGGCACACACATGCACACAGGCAGAGGTAGATGTGTGATGAACGCGGCATAAGTTGGGATTAAACAATTAGTAAATTTAAAGCAGTGCGAGGTGGCCCTAATCCCCGGCGTAATGAAGACTCTAATCCGAAGCCGGGATATAATGACGGGAGCAGATGGCACCCCCGCCTCCGGTTGCCGCCGCGGATACTTTCTAGGCGCCGAGCAACGACGGAGCCTCCGGACGAGAATGAAATCGCACGCCAAAGGAATATTAAACGAGCACCGGCTTCATCGAGTCGCCTTTGCCTATCCCAATGGATTTATTATTCATTTGATTTTTCAGGAAAATAATAAATAAATATAAATATAATAAAGATTTCGTCCGATTAAAAGTTGATGTATTATAATTAACAGAAAAAATACTTTCACAAGTTTTTTTTCTATTAAATTCGACAAAATTACCTGGAATATACAGGGTGTTCTAGAAAAGAAGGCCAATCCGGTAATCGCATACTGCTGAGAAAAACTCCATAAACTCATAACAATTACAACGGAATAAATAACATACCTATGTATTCGCGTATAAAGAAAAATTTGTCTAAATCATCTTGTTTTGGCCCCAAAAATCTGTATATTCTTGGACATCCTGTATAAAAATTGGAGTGAAAGTATAATTATAAATTTTCCAAAATGCACTAAATTTTCCTGGTATATTGGTGTACAGTTGTGTTAAAATTTCATATATATGGTATTCTTTTGGGAATTTATTAAGAAATATATTGGTTTTCATTCATATTCATCGGGAAGTCGTCTATTTTTCAAGTACATAGTACGTTGTAGGACGAACTATTGTTGCTAATAGTTGGTGACATCGGTTTCTGTTACAAATTCTGGCCGATCACAGGATGAGGGTTTCCTTTTACTTATTTACCTATCATCCTCACTTTTCCATATTACACATTTTTGATAATATTTGAACTAACACTCAAAATTTTAGTTGTAGCCGTACTAATACGTACGTACATTATTGAGAGAAAATAAGTCCAATTTTTCTTGCAGTGTACCTTTATTTTTTTTCTTCAAAGCTTTAAAATGCAGCTCTTAGCTTCAGGAGGCTGCTTCTTGGATTATTTTATAATAGACACCAAGTCAGCGGCTTTCGGGATACGACATGTCGAAATAATAATAAATGCTCCCTTTATTCTATTAACGAGCGTCCAAATAAAAACGTGGTCGAAGTTGGCTCTGACACATTGGACGTAGGGAGTAGCTTATAGCGACCAACTTAACCTCATTTCTCAACGAGCTGTATAGCAGCTGTCAGTTTCAATAACGTTAAAGACTATATAACTTTATTTTAAATAATAATCGTGATAACAATAACAAACAATTAAAGGAGCTGCGGAAAGTGTCCCCCTCCTTGTTATAACAATAAATTAAAGCAGCTGCTGAAAGTGTCCCCCTCCTTGTTCCAAGCACTTTTCACACCTGTTCCTCAAAGAATTAAAGACATTTTCTAAGATGCTCGGGGTTAATTTCACGAATCTTGTCTATAAGTCGAGCCTGCAGATGGGACCTCGGTGGAATTTCATGTTCAGCATTGAGACTTATTAGTCGATTTTGGAAAACTTCCCTCAACATATTCATCGTCTCGCCTGCCGTATGTGCCCTTGCGCCATCTTGTTGAAAGTAAAAGTTTGTAATTTCGTTTTCTTCCAGCTGGTTAACAAAAGGAGCGATAATTTCTTCTCTATACCTTTGCGCAGTAAGAGTACCATTAAAAAAAGATTGGTCCATAAATCCTCTTTCGATTGAGAGCACACCAAACTCCAATTTTTTGAGCGTGTAGAGGGCCCTCGACAAAAAAATTATCTGGTTTTTCAGAAGACCACATTATCATATTCTGCGAGTTTACGTAACCACTTAAATGAAACCAGGCTTCATCAGAAAAAAAGGTGATATGAAGTTCACCGTAGTTGTTTAAAAACCATTCACAAAATACAGCCCGTCGCGGAAAATCAACTTCATGAAGTTCTTGCTGACAAGTTAAACGATAGGAGAACAAACGCAAATCTTTTTTTAACACTGTGTGGCAGGTACCGACTGATACTCCCACCATTTGTGATAAAACACGTACAGAAGTTCTTGGCGTATTTTCCATTATTTGTTGGACATTTTCTTTTAATTCTTCAGTCCGCTTTTTAGGTCGGCCGCTTCCTTCTTTTCTTGTTACACTGCCCGTTTCACAAAAAACATTAACACAACGCTGAACTGCACTTTGAAAAATTTTGTACTCAACAACGCCGGGAAATTGATTTTGAAATTCTATGAAACATTCCTCAATAGAATACATACTTCCATATTCCATCAATCTTGCGTCCATTTCTATAGTAGGACTCTATGATAAACACTTTTTGTTCTTGAGAAAACATCATTTTAAACGCTTTTTAAAACGAAAATATTCAAATTGATAGCGGCGATATAGCGCTTTGACAGATGACGTTTAAGTTCATTTGCTATACGCTACGCCCTATGTCCAAATTTTCAGAACCAACTTGACCACATTTTTATTTGAACGCTCGTTATTTATGAATATGTTTGACATAGATTAATGAAACATGGATTAAAAACTTTAGTAAAATAAATTAATTTTTTCTTTGGTACTTGACCTAATATTTTATTAATTTTTTAAATAAGCTGATTCCATTAAAAATTTATTGTACCTTAACGAAAAAAAGTGGTACCAGTGCTAGATAAAGCAACTGCAAGCACTTTTCGCTAGTTAGGAACATCCGGCAACGTCCGGCTTTTCCTGCGATCCTTCCTACGACCGACTGATGTAGGAAGAGTGACGAACCATATTTGTCTTTCGGCTTTATGTTGTCTGTTTCAGTGCAGGAAGTAAACACATACACACTGGAAGGAAAATGCCAGGCTTAAGCGGGTGAGGAACTTTATTCGGAATTTCCTTCTGCGTTCGAGTATTCAGATAAAATGCCGTCTGACTGGCTGTGATATGAGGATTTTAGGTTCGCTGCGTGTAGTTTTAATAACATACACGAAGAGATGTCAGTCTACGCGTACACGTCTCGTTCCCTTTTAGAATGTAGAGACAGTTCCGTTTTCGAATCGAGGTTGGTTCTGTGCAGACTGAAACGGAGTTCTACAGTTTAATCAAACTAAACGAAATTTTCTGGAAAGGCACATTTTTCTTCTGACTTCATTTTGTATACTATTTCATAAGATAATCAAACTTGCTAAAGCTGCAAAACGCTGCTTAAATTAATAATAGTAACTGTTAAAACCTCTTGAGAATGTCTGATATCCTCCGCGACTTTTTTTTTCCATTCTAGACAAGTTTAAAAATCTAGTAATCCCATTTTTTACCTTAATATGTATTTCTGAGTACATTTTACGTATTATTTTAAAACAAGTTCGTAAAGTAACTTCATTAACGAAATTGTTTGCTTTCGCGCCTGAACGCTCCTTTTATGGTTTTCATATTCAAATGTGAATTATTTTAAAGTTTACCGCCTTCGGAGCATTTTATTATGATTATTCCCCACAGTGGGGCCATTCCCGTGAAGTATTGCGGAGGAGTAATTTCTTCCGACGTTTATTTGATTATTTTGCGGCGATAACGGAACAGAGATGAGACTTAATCGCGCCGTTTCAGCCGAGTGGAGCGTTTGTAACTTTTGCCTCACGCACGTCCTCCAGGAAATTACAAAAAGTTGGATATTTCAAGAGTGAATTGTTTTACGACACACAAAGTTGAGCCTAATAGAAAAGTACCAAATTTCCGGTATTTTGTTTCTCTGTAATAGTGGGAAGGTTAAATAACTACTTATTTGTTGTATGTTTATAATAATTAAAAATATCATAGAAAAAGTCATTGGTCTCTTTATACTCGAGGGAGATGTGAAAGGGCACTAGTTCACGAATAAACGCATGGGGTTTAGTGCATATTTTCTAAGAATTTCGTCGAGTTGTTTTTAACTGCCAGGAATCTCGTTTGACAAGTGCTCGCCACAGTTAACCATTCTCCAGAAGGCGATAAACATCTCTCATTACAGTTATTGATTACTGTCGTGGACATCATAATGCGGACCACTTTTTATGCGGGAGTGTTCCCTTTAACCTTTTGTTGGGGCAATTTTATCGTAATTAATGATCTAACCGCCTTCCTTGATGCACTTTGTCATGTAAAATTTACCCTGCGTTGTACAGCATTCATGCCCGTGTATTTTGATTGCTGTCTGTCGAGCCTTTTGTAAATGCGAAAATAATACATACTGCCTTTGTATCAACGTTTTCTATATACAGTGAGTTAGCAGTTTGACTGCCATTACTCCAGCGTAAGATAGACTAAGCACAAATGAAACAAATGTTGTATGTTCCGTGAATGTAACATTAACTAAAACTAAATTATTACTCTTTCAGAGTTCTTTAGGTATCTCTCTATTCTCTATCTAGAGAATCTGGATAAATTAGGTCTGAACAACCTATTTTGCACTCTAGTTTGGCTACATATTATAGAATCACCCCGTATACGTAGTCCAGACATATATCGACAATAGCTATGCATGACAACTACACACAAAAAAGTAAATATTCAAAGAGAGAATGCAGATTTTCTCAAGTTTTTAAATAAACAATAGTATCAAACGGAGAAAATATCATTAAATTAAGAAAATGATGTTTCTTCAATTTAGTTCTTGATTTCATTGAGAATAATATATTCTCAGTTTGAGTATTTAACAGAGCTTAATTGAAATAGATCTGGAATTAAAATGAATACGAGGCTCACTATTTTAGATCTACTTGTTTCTTGAAGGAAAGAAACTATCATTAAATTGAAAAAACGATGTTTCTTAAATGTAGTAGTGTGGGAGGGCACGGTGAAGTGCGTCGGCGCATTTTGCGAAGTTAGCCGAGGCAACGTATTCTAGATGTTTCGTTTGTCTGAAGCTCGCATCTTTTCCTTTTCTGTTCAGCAGTTCATACTTAACGTTTCGTTGTTTAGTTTAGCATTAGGTATTCACCGCCATTTGCATTTTGCACATAGGTAAGTAACTGCATGTTGTAAATATGCCTATGCATTACAGAGTACAATAGCATTTATGTTTACAGCAAGAGCGTCGGTTTTTTAAGAGTTGGAGTATAAAAGTGTACTTAATTAAGCTTTTTACAACCAGTTGAAGCAAGTACGGAGCAATTACTAGGTAACAGATTTGAGACTTTCTAGTGAAACCGTGCAGATGTTTTTAGGTACATGCAAATCCTGCTCTAATAATAAGACTTTTCGCCCTAAATTTATATTTGTTAACTTTTTAACCCATCAGCTTCTAGTTATTTAAATTATCCGGAAAATCATTTGTAAAGATATTCATTTAATACATGAATTTTCCCAAGTGTTGCCATAAAAAAATTGTCGCTTTTTATTACTTGAAGAACTACTTCGTTTTGATTAAAAATTCAAATTTACCAAGTCAAATTTGCCCGTTTTGTAATATTCCCAATACCTATTTTAACATTTATGCATTTCACAAAAATTAACTTGTGTATAGTTTTAACTATTTTCTGTATAACATTAAGCTTTGTTTGAGTTTGATTTATTTGGTTTTGTTTCATATAGTGTTTTTTTTTCAGATTAACTTGGACTTTGAAAGAACTTTCCCAAACAGCGATATTGGCATTTTGGAATAATTTGGAATAATCGAAATATCCAATGTAAATGTATTTATGTACATATGTAAATATAGGTATATAATTATATACTATAAATATATATTCTTATCACTATGAACATTTGGTTTAATCTATTTGATGTAAACTTCTATTTCGTTAAAAACACTATTTGATTTCAAGGGAACCATTAATAAACTTAAAGCTATTTCTTTTATTTTTTGTTGGGAATACATCATAAATTCGTACCGAGTCGGAAAGTCTTTGTGTAGAATAATCGATTAGCTTATATTAATATTTTTTCTATTAAAATTAATACTTTCTGTAATTTAAAGAGTGCCAATAAAATATTATATCTAAACCATGTAAATTTCTCGGATCAAGAAAACGAATATCATTTACATAAGATATTAGTCCAATTAACTAAGCCTTTAAATCGAAATTTTGTCAACTTGGCTGAATTTTTGATATGAGTTAGTTTAAGGTATATTATAACAATAAGTGAGAGTAATTTTTTGTTCAACCCCCGGCCAAGGGTGGAAAAAGATAAAACAAAGGGCTTTTTCAAGATAACTCAAAAAGGGTAAGAGCTAGAAAAAAAAGTTGTAAAGCAGACAATTCTACATAAAAATGGTCTCTTAGCTTTTTCTTGTACTATTAAAATTAACAGAGTTAGGGAGGCTAGAAGTTAAGGGAAGATTTCAAAAATTTAATTTTGTTAAATCATTAAAATTAACGATTAAAAATTTGATTTTTTGTTATAACTTTCTTATTAAAAATTAAAAAACATATCTATTTCTCTGAAAAGAAAAGTTACATATTTTAGAGCAGATTGAAAAAAAAAATTACAAAATTCAATCATTTTTCTGTTTGTTATGATTTTTTTTAAATTTCTAGAAAAAAAAGTTTTTCATGAAAGTTGTAAAGCAGACAATTCTACATAAAAATGGTCTCTTAGCTTTTTCTTGTACTATTAAAATTAACAGAGTTAGGGAGGCTAGAAGTTAAGGGAAGATTTCAAAAATTTAATTTTGTTAAATCATTAAAATTAACGATTAAAAATTTGATTTTTTGTTATAACTTTCTTATTAAAAATTAAAAAACATATCTATTTCTCTGAAAAGAAAAGTTACATATTTTAGAGCAGATTGAAAAAAAATTACAAAATTCAATCATTTTTCTATGATTTTTTTTAAATTTCTGAAATCTTCCCTTAACTTCTAGCCTCCCTAACTCTGTTAATTGTAATAGTACAAGAAAAAGTTAAGAGGCCATTTTTATGTAGAATTGTCTGCTTTACAACTTTCATGAAAAACTTTTTTTTCTAGCTCTTACCCTTTTTGAGTTATCTTGAAAAAGCCCTTTGTTTTATCTTTTTCCACCCTTGGCCGGGGGTTGAACAAAAAATTACTCTCACTTATTGTTATAATATACCTTAAACTAACTCATATCAAAAATTCAGCCAAGTTGGCAAAATTTCGATTTAAAGGCTTAGTTAATTGGACTAATATCGGTATATTCACATTGAGTAAATGATAGAATTGAAGTGCTTGTTAGATTTTCTCCATATGAATAAATTATAATCAATGTGAGAACATGATTTTCTCAAAACAAGAGTCGAAATTATTTGAAATGATGCATTTAGTTTTATTTTGAACTATGGCGCTATTAAATTAAGAATATCTTTTGCTACAAACAAGAATATATATTTTTCATTTCAAATAAATATCTTCTTGCGAATATATGAGACTACAAGCTGATTATGTTCATTTCAAATATTTACTTTTTGTGTGTACTTGTGTAAAAAATTAAATTAGACACCCCGATAATGACCTCAATAATTCTCGATTGCGACTGTCTCAAACTTCTCATCTCATCAGCTTCGGACATCGTTGCATTTTTCGTCATCGTGTCTTTCTCGTTAACCGGAACCTCTGCGAGTGGTTAAGTCCCGTATCGCTTTATTGAACTGTCACTTTAAATATCTACCAAATTACCATCTATTCCGTATATCCGTCCCGCTCGCTACCCAGATCGTTCGTGATGCCCCATTTCGTATTCAGCCCCGGTCTAAATCAAATGTCAGAGACGAAATCGGTTTTTACGAGCATTTAATGCTCCCGGTGGTTCAAAAAAAAACCAGTACGTGGTTTTTACTCTCGCGTTTTATTGGGCTTTCATTCTACACTACGAGGCCTGACAAAAGCCTCGATGCCTTACTGTTTTTTACGCACAGTCTACATTTTCGTGCACTGTTTGTTAAACAGCTTAAGTTCAAAGTTAAGTTTTTCCGATGTATTGTAAATTAATGATTCTTTTATTCACACTGCACGGAGGTACAATTTCTAAGCAAAATTTCTATATTTTGTCAATTTTTCATTCAATTTTCTGGAAAAAGAAAAAATTTCAAAAAGTTATAAAATTAAGTTGCCCTTGACAACTAACAAAGTCCGACGTGCAAAACAACGTTATAAACAAATTGTCCCAGGGTGAGGCAAAAGCCGCTCGGGAATTCGATCTTTTTGTGTTAGCTAAATAGAGCTTATTTTTTCGGTAATTTTATTTAAAAAGAGGAATCACCTGCGCCTCTTTGTTCGCAAGATAACTTTTTGTATACCTAATGTTAATTGTTAATTAATTATTGGACGTATTGAACCAGGATTTTAGGGAAAATCAAAGGCTTATTATTTCCAAAAAGTTTTACATTGACAGTTCATGTAATAACGAGCGTTCAAATAAAAACGTGGTCAAGTTGGTTCTGAAAATTTGGACGTAGGGCGTAGCGTATAGCAAATGAACTTAAACGTCATCTATCAAAGCGCTATATCGCCGCTTTGTTATTGAAACTGACAGCTGCTATACAGCTCGTTGAGAAATGAGCACATACTTCTATCCTATACTGATCATTACCTATAGTTTCAATGGATGACCTTGTTTCCAAAAAGGGGGGGGCGAGACGTACTCCGTGTGTTTTGCGCATGTTCCATAATTAGGCGCGGGTGCATTCAAATTTAAAAGATTGTCACGGCATGCTCTGTACTATAGCCGATTATATACATATAAGATATTATAAATAACGTAAGTATCTGCATAACCTATTTAATATTTTGCAGGCTCAAATAAAATAAAACAGAATACAAATTTATATGCTTTTAAAACTATATACATATGCATGTTCGTAATTTTGGACATTTTTTAAATGACATTAGTGTATTTAATAAACAAGACTTAGTATTTCAAAAAATCGCTACTATTCGCTCAAGCCGAGCACAACTGACAATCTTTTTTTTATAAAAAAAGTTCATTATATAATTATTTATTATAATGGTTTCTGCAGTTTATTTGATAATATAAAAAAACATGCTATAAAATATCTGTAACAGACCAATCCGATAATAATGTCCACGATTAAGGTGGCCGAGAAATGGTGAAATTTCTGGCATATTTAGGTACTGAAATCTTGAAAAGTAAAACGTGTAGAACAAAAGTAAGCACAAAAATAAAATCCTTGATGTTTTATTTATTCATTGTTACCATTTAAATTTACCCAAATAAAATAATAACAAAAAAAAAGCGTTTGTAAAACATGCGTTTTCTGTTTATCCTAACCCCACATTTTAAGAATTATTTTCACGTACTTATAAATAAAAGTAAACAATTTTATATGTAGGACTAAGGAAGTAAATGTAAGAATATTTACATGTGGAGTTATATATAAAAAAGGTAGTATTTTCGTAGATTTCAGTACCTAAAATCTTGATGGTTTGATCGTTTTTTGCACCTGTTTATTCGTTTTACTGCGGCGTCTTTGAAAATACTCAGGTGGCATGACATAACATTCCTATTATTTGATAAACTTTAGATTATTCAGTTATTAAATGTTTGAAATTATTTGTCTTTGCGGAAAACACTATTTAAAGGCCCTTAAGGAAGGCTCTTATCGAGTATAATTTTGAAACATTTTTACTAAATATCAACACAAGACAAATTAATAGAAGAATTAGTGCAGGTTTAAACAGATTATGAAATAAAACTCAAAAGATACATTTATTTATTTATTTATTAAAATATACACTATACCATAACAGTTTCACCAAAGCACTAGCACGACACAAAACAAAATGAGAATATTTTTTAGGTTAGCTCGGTTTGGCTTTTTACCGCTCGGCGCTCACCGTTCTTGGTTCTTTTCAACCAATCAAAACTCGTAAAGTAAACGCATGCGTATGAATACGCTGGTACGTCGCCCCACTTTTCGGCTTCAAGTCAATTGCAAAATGATCAGTATAGGATAGAAGTATGTGGAAATGAGGGTAAGTTGGTCGCTATCAGCTACGCCCTACGTCCAATGTGTCAGAGCCAACTTCGACCACGTTTTTATTTGAACGCTCGTTATAAACGAGCTAGCAGCAGTAAAATTTAACGTTAATGAATAATAATGGCAAGTGAGATTTTTTAACCGAATTTGAAACGTTCAAGAATGTATCTAATAGTGGTTTTAATGTTTTTTTCGGGTGGACTTTGTACCTGGTCACCACCACCAGTTAGAACTATTAGAACCCCTAGGTCCGTATTGATGTTCATTTCGGTTTTTGGGTCTGATCTGGGATTCCGTTACGGACGGAATCGCTTCCGTTGGATGCGACCAGTTGCGGATGCCACTATGGCTCTGAATTTAAAAAAAAAATGCTAAATGAGCCGTTGTTGTATCAGAGCTACTCGTATAAGAACCTCCCAAATAGCATCCGCGTAGAGTTAAGTAATAAATTGCGCCTTATTCGTGTACTGTCGTTAAATAATTTAGTCGATAATTTTCCGCTTTCCGATACAAATTAGGAGCAAGCGTGATAGGAGCCGCTGATAACAATCTAAATGATTTAGTAAATGAATAGGAGAGAGATTGTGATAAATAGGCGTTCCGGTATAACCTGTAATAGGAAACCGGGGGCGTATATATTTCTGCTCGGTCTTTTAGCGCAAACACGTCTTTACACTAGAGGTGAAATTTAGACAAAGGGCCGAGGCGGCACCATGGTTATGCGCCGGTTGATTTATTCGTTTTCATTGCGAGGCCGCGGGATGAATGGAGTTGTGATGTTAATTAATGTACGCTTGGCGATAATCTAATTCGGAACACGAAATTTTTTAGGATTTCTTTCATAGACTGCGAGAAATCAAGGCGTAATTTCTAAGCAAAATTTCTATTAATTTATTTGCTTGCTCGCTTACGGTTTGAAAAGTTACCAGTATAATTAATAATTTTCGTAGTTAAAGAAAACAAGTTTTACTATTTAAAATTATTGTATACTTTATAGCATCATATACATATTAACCTGTCTACTACATAATTTGAATAAGTTTGAAAATTAGGTATTTTACAGAAATTTAAACATTCCTGTAGATTTTAATGGTTTTCTAAATTTTCGATTGTTGACAAAATGCAAACACATACACTTAGCCAGTACCTGATCGAAATCCCAATAACGTAAATTATGTCCGTGTTACCGTTTTTTAGACCCGTCAATTCTGTTAGATCAAAATAATTTAATGACGATATCAAAATTAACTTTCATACCATCAAATTAGCTCGATCACACTAATTAATTTGTTCATTTGTTAATTGGAAATGTTAATGAGCGTTATAGTCTGTAAACCATCTCTCGCTCGCTTCCTCAGGCAAAAAGTGAGTTTTAATTAACGTTTTACTGTATATTATGCCATCGCGTTGGAGCTTTCCAATTCAGCATATATTGTAGCAACTAATGGGAATGGCGGTTTTCATAAATTTAAAGCGGGACACAAAGCTTTGTTAAATTGATTTTGTTAAATTCGTTTTGTTAAAGCCATATATACATAATGCGTAATTAATTAACTATTAAACTTGTACCGAAAATAGTAAACGGCGAAATTATTTAGTATGCGGCAACAATATTTCAGTATAGGGAGGTGTGCATAAAAATTTGTAACTATAAACACTAGTTTGGATTAACGAATACGGTGCATTATTTCAAAACTTCTTTTTAATATTATTATGGAGTGCATTGTGATGTTCGTCATAAAAAAAATTACGTCTGATGCTTTCATAAAGAATCTATCGCCTCTTCTGCGCTAAATACGCTGGATTTTTAACCCTGATTTCTTCTTAAGAAATGCTATTAGTCTAGATCTAGTGTATTTTTCAATTCTTTTGCACATACAAAGTAGTTTTTAGCGAGGAGTGGTAGCACCAAAGGAAAGATTTTTCGGTTTTAAAATTGTCAAGCAAATAAGCGATATTTTCACTAATGCTGAGTGATATTTCCACTGTTTTCCACTACAGAATTATAGAATTACTTGAGTTCAAAGCAATATTGGAATTTTTGATTTGTTGTCTTATTCAAAAATACATATATTCTATTATTAACCCTGTTTACTATTTTTTAAAGGTGTTAAGTTAATTAATAATTAAAAAAGATATCGAACCTCGCAAACGAATGATAATTGAAACTACGGTTAAGTTGTAGCCCAAGAAAAGCAGCAGACATCTCATGTCCCTATCGGCTACATCGAGGACCACAAAAATTTTACAATCCTCCAAGCATATATGTACTCATAAAGGCTAAGAGGTCGTAGTTCGCGGACTAAAAACACGGATCGGCTTCGCTCGAAGGATGAAGATTATGGCCCTGACTGTATCCTTTCTGGGTACATTACTCACGCCTGGTCAAGGGCTTTTATGAGTTTTATCCTTGCGGAAGCTGTTTAGATGTAGCTCGTGAGGGGAATGAAACGCACTGATAAAAATGTACATCCGCGGGTAGGTTCAATTTTTGAAGTGGTTGTAAAACGGTAGGCGTATACGGAATTCCAATGAAAATATATCGTTTTAAAGGACTAGATATACAAGGTGTTTAGAAACCTCGAAATTATTTCTTTTAGGTATGTCGTACCTTGCCAGCTAGAAAAAATATATTCTTTGTAGAAATATCACAATGTAATAATGCCTACATTTTTCTTTCATCTTACAAGCATCCCTGTTTCTTAAGAAAATTAAACATTAAGTGTGGTAAATATACGTAGGTTCGTCGAATTGCAAATTTATATATTGAGTAAAGGACTATGCGAAAGTGCTTTAAAATTAAAATAATTCAATTCAAACTTGATAACTATCTGGTTCGTTCTGCTCCCTAGAACATCTTAATGTATCCAGTCATTCGTGCTCTACAGCTATCTCGAATAATATTATAAATTAATCACGAGTAAACGGTGAATAAATTGATTCACCCTCGCGAATCTCCCCCTCGCAGCTCTGAGCGGAGGAAAGAAACACTTATGCTGCAGACTGGTCTTTCACTCCCGTAACCTAATCCTTTTATGTTGTTCGCATTCAATTTACTAATTGAATAAGTTCCATTAAAATCGCGTTTTCTTCTTCTGCGTCGCACAAATCATTAGAAAATATATCAAAATCTGAACGATCTAATTTGTAAAACTAAAAGTTGGTTTCGTCAGTAACTTCTGTACGTTTCAAATTAAGACCACCGAAGCAAAGAGCGATCGGAAAAATTCACGGGACGTAGCCGTATGTTGTATAAAAACTTAATGAAGGGCAAAAGGGAAACGTTCTTGCTACAATAAATTTTCCCAGAAGGGTAACATGTTGGGGGAAGTCTATATTAGCTACATGTTATATTTATGTGACGAGAATAATGTAACTTAATTGTGTACAAATGGTTGATTTTGTGAGAAATTAGGGCGTCTCCCGTCGTGGATTTATATCTGAATGTGTTGTCATATCTTAGCATTCGAAAAAAAAGTGTATAAGGCGAAAAATTAAGGCATAATTTCTTAACAAAATTTTGTAATTTAATTTAACAAAAAAAAAACAATTTTTTCAGGTTAAATGGATAATTACGTTATTGGTGTAATGAGTGAGAATTTACAATTAACAATTTAATAACTCTAGTTTTAATTGTATTTTTACGAAATCAATATTTACAAATAAAAATATTATTTTTTCTATATACCCAGTAATATTTTACTGTGTCGGTTTAAGTGATAAATCATCACAAATCAGTCATACATAATTAGATCATTTTCCTTATTTGTATTTATCCTAGTTTTTTTGTATATAATTAGGTGCATTTTGCTTAAGATAAATAAATTGCTCTGCAAACTTTTTAGATGTGATATACAGAAATGCATTTAGATGCTATTACCATATAAATATTGTCTGTTTAAAATTTAAAAGTTTTTACTATTCAAATCGTTTACAGAAAATGTTGCGTTGCACAACAAATTAAATCAAAGTATAAGTTTGCAGTAAAAGTTTACATGGAAAAAAGACACTAATAAGTATGCTTATAATTATATTATTCTGCAGTTTTACGGTGAAACTGGAAATTTTCAATATACTCTTCAGTGCTTTATAATTTTCTTTAGTATTGTCCTTCATTTTATTACGTATATTTTATGGAATTTTGTAGTAGGTACGTATTACCAGGTAAATTTACTCTAATTTTCATGTATTCCATATAAAGTATGTTAACAATGGTTTGTTAAGAAATGTCAAGAAGATAATTATTAGGTAGATTACATTAAATTATACTCCACGTCACATTCTTATAATGTGTTCCCGGTAATAATTATCTGCTAAAATGAACAAAGTTTTGGATCAGATCGTTAAGGTTGCACGATATCGCTACTGTACCCTTGAAAGAAATTCATTGCAGAAATATGTAACTCAAAGCCGATATTGGGTCGTTTTATTCTTATCCCGCAAATACGGTTAATTCTTTATGTCACGTGTATTAGATTATTGCAATTTATATCCATTAAATTCGTTTACCCATTCCTTAAACTGAAAAATCTGAATAAACTGACGACGCCACTATAAATTTTGTATTACCGTGACGCGAGGTTACGTAGAGAAAGTTCATTTAGAAGTTGGAAAGACTTAGCCATGGTATTGAATACGTGCACAGTACACACGGAAAATATCAATAAATTTGCGTTTGCAGGTTAATCTAAAAGTTTCATTT
Organism: Anoplophora glabripennis; assembly: GCF_000390285.2. NCBI lineage: Eukaryota > Metazoa > Arthropoda > Insecta > Coleoptera > Cerambycidae > Anoplophora > Anoplophora glabripennis. The sequence continues at coordinate 50,189 of NW_019416591.1, forward strand.
ATGAAAATCGACATCATTAAAAAGTTGTGTTGAGTAACTAATTTACCAGTTCATTTAACTTAATTATTGGAATGAATGCCAGGGAGTAATTACTTACGTTTCAGATGTAACAATAACTTAAATTTTAACCGTACTAAAATAATAAATTGAATTGAAACAGTTTGGAGTTTGAATTTTTCCATTTAAGATTATCTACAGAATTTTAATTGATCACACTGGGGCTTCGATCATTTCCAGTTTTATTTAAAAATATTTATATAGGAGGAGCCCAGAATAGCGATTTTTCGTATTTTTCAAGCGATATTCTTTTCAAATAACTCTATTACGGGGTTAAGGCTTTATGCAGTCCAAATATTTTTTTCAAAACATTGTTGATACCTATCGTAATATTAAGATCGCATCCCGTATATTGAGATATTAGGTTGCTAGTATAGAAACTGTAACCCTTACTATAGGGCAGAGCTGGGTAATTACTTTTAATTTAAAAATAGTTACAATTACAAATTACTTTTTTAAAAAAAGGAACTAATTATAATTACAAAGTATATTCTTTAAAAAAGGAATTATATTAATTTAATTACAGTTACATGGAAAATGGATTTAGCAATTACTTTTCTAATTACTTTTATGATAAAGTAAATTATAGTGACCAAACAGAGAAAAAGGAAAAAGTTAAGTTAAAAATTTAAATTAACAGTGTTGTGTAATATTGCGTTTTATTATTTATTAGAATTGATACTAAAATGAAAAGATTATTCTTATTCATTTTCTGATATAGAATTTTTATATTTTTATTCCTAATTTAATAATTTAAACTAGTTCAGTTTATACTATAATTTTATATTATTGGTCAGGTAATTAATTCAACCCGATGCTCTTTTTTTGGTTGTTACTACATTTGCAAAACATAGAATACAGTAATTTTGGGTAGACTTGAAAGCAATAATTATTATTAAAAAAATTACGAATCGAACAAGTACGAGTGAAAGGCTGAGTAACCGAACCAGAAGTTTTCTCAACTCAAAATAAGAGCAGTAACACATAGATACATAGTATATATTTTTATAAAACTTGATACTATAGACAACATATTTTTACTTCGTATATTTTCTAAATTAATAATAATTATGATAAAATAAAATGTATGTACTCTGTTAATTCTGAGGTTAATTCACCAAATCATTTTTTATTGTTCACGCGGCACAAGGCTTTCCTCAAATGAAATAATAGAAGTCTGCAAGTCTATACGCAAATACGCAATACGCATGATCTTAAAAGTAATTATAATTATTAGAAAAAGTAATTGCAATTGGAAAAAGTATTTGTACTTATAGAAGTAATTTGTAATTCGATAGTACAAATAATATAATTACAAATTGCAATTCCTATAACAATTTTGCAGCAATTACAATTCCTAATTACTTTAATAAAAAAAAGTACTTAAAATACAATTACAATTACAGGAAAAAAAAGGGAATTGTAATAGCTAATTACTTTTTCACCAGGAATTACCCAGCTCTGCTATAGGGCACAGAAATTTAACGTCCTAATACTTACGAACTTGGCGAATCTGTTAGGAAAAATAGAGCGATCTCACTAACCCGTCGAATTCGCTTCCAAGCAAGCACCAGTGATATAAGTTATGCACTTCAAAGTTAAATTACTCCTTTCCTTGTTGAACCGAAAGAGCCCCCTTCAATTTATTTTCCCTACTGGCGTTCCACGGGACATTAAACTATTTTTCAATTTCCCAACTTTCCTTCAAATGTGTGTTAAAGGAAATCCAATCATTGAACTCTTTGTGAGCTGCGCTCCTCACTCGGGGGTATTAGTAACACCGTTATTTCACTGATAGACATTATTTTTTCTCTTAGAAGCGCATTGAAAACAGGAAATTATTTTATGTACCACGATACCATGAAACAAAGCGGTTATGTTATGTCTATAGAACTGTATTTCTGCGTTTTCTTGTCCCTTCTGTAGGCACATATGATACGTTGTACTTGGTGAAATTTACAACTAGATATTCTTTGTTATAAATAATGAGAAAATATACAACCAAAAAGAACTTGAAATACATAGGTAGGTATACGAAAATTACAGTAAAAATTAAAATATGAATTTTCCAAAATAGGTATAATATGGTAAATTTCCATGGCAATTTAACAAAATGTTTAAAAAGTTTAAAGTTTACATAATGATGGACTATATTACAGCCAATGATTTGGAACATTTGCCATACTGAAAAATCACCACGGATTTTAGAAAAAATCTTATCTACTTCGTAAAGATACAATGTCAATTCGTACGAATACTGTAGCAACTACATACTTAATTTCCTATTTACACAGATAAATCTTCAAAAAAGTATTCTTTTCAGAAAATTCAATGAAAAACTTTTTAAAATGTGGATATTTGACTTAGAAATTATATTTTAATTTTTGTAGGGTAAACAATCTCCCGCGATTAGCTTCCCCCGCCGCCTCTCCATTTCCTGCGATACATTTGCAGGAACTCGATCCCCTAGGGATGACAACTCAGTAATTGGTAATTGTTAAACTTAGTTTGGGTTGAGAAGGGTGCTCGGAGTTATTTTGAAAATGCGAAAACTATGCGAGGCCATGGGACTAAATGCTTCTACCAAAAAAGCGTTGTAATAGTGTCACCGTAATGCGATGTGTATCCATATAGTCGCAAATACTGCTTTCTTGTTTTTAAAATTCCTTTCCCGTCAGAAAAAGAAGCATGAGAAATATAGTAAAAAGAAGGTTCAAAATTTCCGGAAAATTCAACAAGTATATTAAAAAAATTATACAGTTCTCACCATAAAATTTGCGTCAGATGGGAAATATTTTGAATTCTAGGATTTTTTGTTTAGGAGAAAATTATTTTGATCCCACAAACTTAAAGAAAGACGCAAAGACAATACATTGAAAAAACATTTTTTTGAAGAATGTATTTTTGGTTAAATTCAAATAGTTAATTTATTTTAACTGAATTTCCATTGAAAAAAAATAAATAAATAATGAATAAAGAGCGGCTTTGGTTTTAAAATTGTCCTAATCTACATAATATCCATCTCATTCTATACATAACCGTTCCCATTTCTTTTCCTGTGGGGTTACAATTAATGCATTAAATTATGAGCTAGCCTAAAAATTATTATAGAGATGCGCGCGTTAATTTATATTATTATGTACGTAATTTTTATGCCGTGCCGGTCTTTAGTAATTACTGGTTTACAAATTTAAAAATTTATTCTGGAAGATATCGTTCAGACCCATAAAATGTTAATAAAGTTTCTAGTTATCAAAATTTTCAAATACCTAAAAATTTTCAGTTCGAATTGAATTTAAAAATTTAAATTAATTGATTCAACGAAAGTATTTAAAACATGTAAGCAGGTATATTTTCCTGTTAGCTACACCACAGTTCTAGAACTGATTTCAACGATTTCTTCGAATTTTGATGAAAGTTCTGTTATGCCTATATTTATACAAACGAAATCCCCGTAATAAGTTCCCCTCCCCTCCACCCCCCGAAACCGACTACATTGTCCGCTAATCACTACAACAATTACATCCCAGCGGCTCACATGTTGCTACCGGAAAGTTTTGATTTATAGCGCACGAGGGCCTGATTTATCTGATCCACGGGAGAAGGAAAATGCTATATATAATGTTTAGATGTATGCAAATAACACGGTCGCGCAAAGTAAGCAATTAGTTATTAGTTTGTTACCGTCACGTGCAAACAATTTACGCAGGATAGATTGATGATAATGGCGGCGGATCGATTGCTAGAGAACCGCTTTGTGTCTGAACAATTTACAATTTACTCGTAATGTGTTGCCGTCCCAGTTCCGAGAGGGGAATTGGTAATAAATTGGCGAATACCTACCGTCATTTTCATATATCTGTGATACCTCAACCAAATAAGGCAGATATTTGAATATCCCGCTAAATAGGCGATTTATCTTTATCTTTTGTTTTGTCTTCAAAATGTTTAATTAATTCCTCTACAGATAATGGTCAATTTTTACAAATTAATAGTAAATTTACTTTAGTCCTGAATGTTCTAATTTTGCGCCTGACAGGTAGGTAAACGGAAAAATATTTTTCAGGTTTTTGCTTAACTTGATTTTTTTCTCTGCTATTCTGGAAATAATTAGTTATTCGCAGATAAAACTTGTTTGTATATTAAGGTAATGTTTATACTTTATCAGTTATTTCAGTTTATAGTCCAATTAACTAAGCCTTTAAATCGAAATTTTGCCAACTTGGCTGAATTTTTGATATGAGTTAGTTTAAGGTATATTATAACAATAAGTGAGAGTAATTTTTTGTTCAACCCCCGGCCAAGGGTGGAAAAAGATAAAACAAAGGGCTTTTTCAAGATAACTCGAAAGGGGCAACGGCTAAAAAAATAAGTTTCTTATAAAAGTCATAGAGCATACAATTCTACATAAAAATGGTCTCTTAGCTTTTTCTTGTACTATTAAAATTAACAGAGTTAGGGAGGCTAGAAGTTAAGGGAAGATTTCAGAAATTTAAAAAAAGTCATAACAAACAGAAAAATGATTGAATTTTGTAATTTTTTTTTTCAATCTGCTCTAAAATATGTAACTTTTCTTTTCAGAGAAATAGATATATTTTTTAATTTTTAATAAGAAAGTTATAACAAAAAATCAAATTTTTAATCGTTAATTTTAATGATTTAACAAAATTAAATTTCTGAAATCTTCCCTTAACTTCTAGCCTCCCTAACTCTGTTAATTTTAATAGTACAAGAAAAAGCTAAGGGACCATTTTTATGTAGAATTGTCTGCTTTACAACTTTCATGAAAAACTTTTTTTTCTAGCTCTTACCCTTTTTGAGTTATCTTGAAAAAGCCCTTTGTTTTATCTTTTTCCACCCTTGGCCGGGGGTTGAACAAAAAATTACTCTCACTTATTGTTATAATATACCTTAAACTAACTCATATCAAAAATTCAGCCAAGTTGACAAAATTTCGATGTAAAGGCTTAGTTAATTGGACTATTAGTTTATAATCTTGCTTTATTTCGACGTTTGTTTTAAAATTTTTACAATTTTATCAAGCCAACTGCTTTCTGTTTGTTTTAGAGCGGTTGCCGTTATACGGCTTAATTCAGATTGACTACGGGAATTTCTGTTAGTTCTTAAGTAGATTTATGCCAAACAAATGAATATTAAGGACGTTTCTAGAAATTTTCTAAAATTCCATATTAGGTAAGTATATGAAAAGTTTTTATAACAAATCTTTACTGAACGTTGATGATTCAGTAAAAACTCTCCTTTTCCCTGTTCCTTTTCCTTTTGCAGCACTTTTCCTTGGCTTTCTTTGTTTTTCCTTTTTTTTGCCTCCTTTTCCTTTTTTTCTCTTCAAAGCTTCTTCTGTAGTTTGTACGGAGATGTTATCAAGCTAGCTGAACCTGCACGACTAGACCTATCTTTGCATCTCTCGCTCTTGTTTCGCTCATCTATACTAGTTACCCAGTGGTGAAAATGCTTTACCGTTATATGCGACGCCTTGTCCCGTAATATGAGTTACCTCATATTAGGAGCTCTCAGGTGTCTCATACTAGGGCAGGGGTCGGCAACCTATGACCCGCGGGTCACCGAGTGACCCATTTACTAATTTCAAGTGACCCACTTTATTTCCTAAAAAAGTATAATATATAAAAATAAATTATAAAATAAACATGAAACGAATATTTTGAGAATAAAAAAAATTGAAAATAGATGCTTTGTTTTTGCGCGCACGTCAATCTTGAAATAACCTCTTTTTGCTTTTTGTTTGTTCCTGGCAATATATTTTTTTAAATAATAATAATTATTTCACTTAGGTAACTTCTAAATGTTTCTTTTTATAATAATTAGAATTTTATTAGTTTTTATAATAATAATTAAAGTTTAAAAGCGTATCGTAATTATTTTCTTAATAAAATGTTTCTTACTCTCACTAAACGACTGTTTTAAAATGAAAATATCACTGACCCAAACGTCCATTTAATATTCACACTGTGGTTGATTTTAACCCGCAGCCAAAAAAGGTTGCCGACCCCTGTACTAGGGTCTTAAGAAATTTTCAGTTTTAGGTTAGTTGGTAAAAGCATGAAAAAAATTGACTCAACGGCATGATAAGTAGATACTACGTCATGTTAGCTTTATGTTAATAATAAACAACACTGTACGCTGCACTGCAAGTACTTTGGCGACCGGCACACAGAAACTTGCCGCACAGCCAACTGCTTTCCCGCGCGACACGGCCTAGTTAACACGATAGAAGGTGAACTGCCGGTAATATAGAACAGTGGCGCTCTTTTCAAAAAATGGCCTAATTTCCCGAGAAAGTCCGGTGCCTCATAGTCGGAACTGTCTCGTAACAGGCATCTTTTTCTTTACCCCACTGTTATACAAAACTTAGGTATAACCATATTTCCAAATTCTTCTTTTTTTTTGCCGCCATTATGTTCAATTATGTTCATTTTATGGAATAAATCAAATTAAAGTTATTTTTTTATATTTATAAATACGTATTTATTTTTTCTTACAAATGGAATCTTTGTCTTTTTTCACTATCGTTAAAAATTATTTACTTTCCTTTTTGCGACGTTAGTCGTAAGTTAATACGATCAGTACCTATGTACATACCTACTCGATGTTGGCAACCCTACATCTTTTCAATCGCATGCATTGTAAGTAGGTTTTGACTCCATCCATATTCGTCATACTGTCACAAACTAATGCCGACACAGACATAATTCGACTCCAAACGTTCACGCGTGGTTAGGAATGCAGGAGGGCGAATTACCCCGAATCGGGCGCAGGCGGACCACCCTGTAGCATTCCCCGGAAACGAGCCGCTAATTGGTTCGGCCTTTCGGCGCTCGCCGCTTTCCCGATTTTCAACACGAACGGTTATTTATAAACGCCAGAATTAATTATGTACAGACGGCTCTCTCGACCAAATAAAACTCGAGGTCGCCTTCCGCTCTTCCGTCTATAATTCGGTTAGGGAAGGCGCGGGGCGCCGTTCGAGCCGACTTTCATCAGATTTTATCGCCCTTCCGACCGGCAGAACCGAGAGCGAACCTCTCTGTTTTTTAAGCACCTAGAGAACGTAAACGTTTTTTTTTATTCGCCCGGCGAAGAGAAGAACGAAAATGAATCCGCTATAATTACGCTGACAACGAATCGACACGATGGAGGAGATTGCTTCTGAAAATACACGGAAACGTAAACTGATGAATTGACACCAACGTGTCTTCTGAAACGCGATGAATTTTGGAAATTCTACGCTGTGGAACGATCCGGTTGTTAATGTGGAAGTTATGGAACCCTCCGTTATGAAAATCGTTCAAGATGTATATCTAGTGCTTAATGCATAGTTAAAAACTCTGTAAGAGACAAATTGCCTAGCAGTGCAGTGCAGCAATTCGAAATTTGGTGTGATTCATGTAATTTTAATTTATTATTCTATTCTATTAATCATTCATATTACAATTGCGAAAGGGAGAAATAAAAGGGATATTTTATTTACTTATATTATTACAACATGGCATAAATCTATGTCAAACTTTTATTAGATATTAGGGTATCTGTGCCTCGCGGCAAGTTCTGGAAACATGCAACAAGGGTGTTTAGATTTTACTTTTTTTTTAGAATCAAACCAGAAAGTATTTACGTTTTGAAATTTTATATCTTTTTTTTAAGAAAAAGGGCCTCAGTGAAACTTGCAGTCCCGGGCTGAAACAACTTTGGACCAAGACAGAGTTGACAATCAATTCTAAAAGAAAGTAAGTACCTGTGTACTTTCCCTAAATTGATGTATTTTTCTCTAGATTTATTTAGTTGGGTTTATAAAATTAGTTTAAGAAATAACTGGAAATCTAAATTCTACGGCTTCAATAGTTTAATATGTGTTCAGTACAAATCAACATTGAATACATCTAAAAATAAATAAAAACTCATTTAGGTCTAAAACTTACATCTATACAGGGTGATTCAGTCATATAATGTCATTAATTTTAAGAGCAGATAGAGAAAAATGGGTATAATACGATGGCGTGATTAAAAAAAAATTAAATGCATATTTAAGCTGAAAAAAAATATTTTCAAATCATTATTTTCAGGCTGTTACTGACCGGCTGACGTCACAATATTATGCACGGCTACGATATGAACCTATGAACAACGCGCCCTAGATGCAACGTTGCCATATTTATATATTTTCACTAAAATAAAGAAAAAAAATAAACGGTTTTGCTCACGTCAGCCAATAATAATTTAAAATGCTATAAATTATTTTTTATTTATGCAATCAACATATTAAATTGTTATTGTTGCCCAGCAAGAACCTCGAGGTCTGAGCATGCCTTGCCAAAAATCAGTTTTTATTAGCATCATAATTTTAATATTTTAACAACATTTGCTGTAAGCCCGAAGGGGAAGGTTTTCAAACAATTCTACTAAAAATTAGTAACGCGGCCCATTCAGATGTTCAGGTAGAAAATGCGGCCCAATTAAACGATCGCCATTGACATTGACACCGAATCTCCTCTGAAAGCTATACCACCGACGAGTAGTGTGCGGGTAGTAGTGTGTTTCATCTGACCAAATGTGACTATTATGGCTGCAAAGAAATTAGCTGTTTCACTTTAAATAAGATTTAATATTGAAGTTACAAAACCCCAAAAGTTCAAATAATTTAAATTTCATTTCATAACCATTTCAATTTCGTTACAGAAATAATGTCATAAAAAACCAACACTCACTAGATAAATTATAAAGAGAGGATAAATTGTATGCAGTATTTAAATATTGACTGCAATTAGAAGAGAGACTTGTATATTCCATAAAAAAACAATGGGACGGAGACAAATAAACAACTCGGTACGTCGTGTTTCCGACCTAGGGTAACCTGTGGTTCAGTAACCTTTTAACCCAGTTTTAATTTGCACACGTGCACCATATAGTCCAGGAGCCAGATGTGCAAACAACTTATTCTTAAATATTTGACCTCTTGAATCCAAAGAAACTTGGTCGCAAAGCCTGAAAGTGGTCAGTTTAATTGTTATCAACAAATTAAATGTTTAAATGGCTGTAAAAAGTTTATTTTTATAGCTAGTACAATTTATTCGCTAATAGTTACGTTTTCTCATAACAAATATGTATTTTTTTGGAAATTAAAAAAAATTAACTTTAACCAAAGTTATTGCAAATTTAGTGCAAATTTCTTACATTTTCCGTCTCCGTGCGCACTAATTTTACCATATCTGGTTCTAAGTTCCATTTATTTATTAATTTATTTAATAATTAATGGCATCTTAGAAAGTTGTGAAATTTCAACGAAAATGCCGGTTTTAATTGTTTATAAGGTTTTTTTTATTATTCAACTTCGACGAAAAGCCAAAAAAGTTACCGGATATTGTTCTTTGCATTCTAACAATCAAGCAAGGCATGAAATCATTGTTAGGATGCGAGGAACAATAACCGGTAACTTTTTTGGCTTTTCATAAAAATTGAATAACAAAAAAAGTTTTATAAACCAATAAAGCCAACATTTTCGTTGAAATTCCACAACTTTCTAAGCTGCCATTAATTTTTAAATAAATTAATTAATCAATGGAACTTACCTATCTTGTAAAATAAAGTTTAAGTTTTAAAATGAGATGTGCGTCTCAATCCGTCCAATTGAACCAGAGATATGGTAAAATTGGTGCGCGCAGAGACGGAAAATGTAATATATTTGCACTAAATTTGCAATAACTTTGGTTAAAGTTAATCTTTTTTTAATTTTCAAAAAAATATATGTTTGTTGTGAGAAAACGTAATAATTAACAGATAAAAAATTGTACTAGCTATAAAAATAAACTTTTTACAGCCATTTAAACATTCAATTTGTTAACAACAATTAAACTGACCACTTTCAGGCTTTGCCACCAAGTTTTTTGGTTTCGAGAAGTCAAAATACTTAAAAATAAGTTATTTGCAGCCGTGGAATTCTGTTTGGCTACGGAAACCTATCTGGCCCCTAGCCCCTAGACTAATACGAGTGTAGTAGCAAAAAGTTGTCGGTCTTTTATCAAAGGAAAATCGTATCAACAAATTTAATTTAAAATCTAAAATACCGGCTGTTTTCGTAGTAGCTGTAGTCGCCCAGGTGCATCGAGTGTACGAAGTGGTCGGTTATATGTCAAATACTAACCTGGCGAGCTTGAACCTGAACTTGGCAACGCTGTTCCTTTAGCCGACAACTGTTCGTGACATTACGTTACAAAATTTTCCGAGCATCCGGGCATCGGCAGGGCAGCCCTCGTAGCGGGAGTTATGGGTTGATTTCCTTCATTTTTAAAAGTCGAGTAAAAAATTTTTTTTTCCGATTTTCTGTCTTTATTAAGCCTTCCGAATACGTGGTTAAAATTAATGACATTATGACTGAATCACCCTGTATTTTTGAATTTATAGGTAAATTTTTTCTGTAGGTACCAACGTTAAAACCATAAATGTTGTTATTATAAGACTTTAACAAATAAATACGAAATTTCCCTAGATTTCGCTTGAGTTTCCCTATTTCCCTAGAGGTTTGCTAGTTTCCTCAGAATAGGGAAATTTTCCTAGGCTTGACAACCTTGGATCAAGCTGTTTTGGCCGAAGTATCATTTTGTACACGAGATTATCCCATTCATTTACTTACACCTTGTATACGCGAAAATATCACTTTCAACCAAATCGTATCGCCTTCCGCGATGATTTTCGTAAATGTAGGGACCCCCGCGCCGCCACCTCGACCGCGCTACTGCACTAATTCAACCAGATTGCGTTGCCGGCTGAATCGACGATACCCATCCGCACGTGATGCTCAACTGTCTGGCCTGGGCTGCGCGAGTGTCGGCGAGACTCTGGGAACGCCGGCTTGTAGCCATTCGAAAGCAAGGTCGGCCGCGATCGACTCCACTGTGCGAGACGTTGCTTTGTTTACGCCGCATTTCGCTTGGAAAAAAGTGCCGATATTCCTTCCAAATGTGCGTGGATTCCCTCAACGAGCTGCTGGAGAAGCCCTTCAAGTGTTTCACCAAAGAGGAGCAGCTGGAGATTGTGCGCAAGGGCCGATTTACCGACCTGACGAACCTCTCGCATAGCGACAAGGGTAAGAAGCGTACGTTCTGGACGACGTGGTACCAGAAAGTAACATGGCTGTCAGGCAATACCGTCAACAAGAAGCTGTACTGTTGGAACTGTATCCTTTTCCCTTCGGGCAGTAACAGGACGTGGAACAAAATGGGCTTCGACGACCTGAGGAATCTCTCGCAAGCCACGAAAAAGCACGAGGAGAGTCGGGAGCATATCTACGCGACCGTCAAGTTGAGACTGTTGTGCAAAAAGGGCCAGAAAAAAACCGAGAGCGTGGAGGATCATGGGAAAAAAATAGAGGTGAAAAGAAACAGGGAATACTTGGAAAGGTTAATCGATATTGCTGGTACGTTAGCTCGTGTCGGAGTGCCGCTCAGAGGGGGGGAAGACGAGGAAGACTTGTACGGAAGTGAGTATGTTTGCCCGAGCCAGTGGCGTTACTAAATTATTACTGCTAGTAGAAGTGGGTGCAATAAATTGTAAATAAATTTTGTAACATCAATATTTTCATTTCTTTTTCGTACAAATATAACAGTCTATTAATAGTACATGCACAGAAAATTAAATGGACCATTTATCATAATAAAATGATGGAAAACCACAAGCAGTTATACACAAAATAATATCAAACCAAAATTTTTCCCTATATTTTATCATTCAACGTTCTATAGCGAGGGGCGATCCGCTAAGGAAAAAACGTACGAAGATTACAAAATTTCTGAAATCTCTTGTAATGTATCTGCAGATTTCAATATCGATTAAAAAAAAATTACAAATTTCATATAAATAATCAAGATTACAATATCTTCCAACCGATTACAAAACATTTCAGGAGATTTCAGAGTTATTTTAGTAGATTTCAATGATTATTTAAGATTTCAATAGGATTATTCGAAATTAAAAGAAGATTTCAAAATTTCTTAATAATATTTCAAGGAATACGGGAAGATTACAATAAGTTTTGAATGTCCATTTGAACAAAAATAATTGAATTAACTTCAACTGTCATTCATTTCATTCATTAACAGTAGTGCTTTGATTAAGAATTTCCAGTATCATTTTTACGCAAAAATTGTAACATTCTGATTAAGTTTTTGTTCGAATGAACGTTAAAAACTTTTTGTCATGACAAAAATGATAACGCCATTTTGAAAGTAGGTAAGTATATATTTTTATTGAAAGATAAAAATATAATAATCCAATAAACTAATAAAAATAAAAAAAAAAAAGTAACATAAAATAAACATTTTCCCAAAAAATAAATAATAAGAAATATTTTAAGCTTTTATTAACACTTGTATTTAATACTTTACCTGTATACAGTGTATTTAAAAAAGACGCGGCAATATTTAAGGGGGTGATTGCCCAGATCATTTTATAAAAAAAAGTTCCTATAAACATACGTCCGCAAACGCTTCGTTACCGATCTACAGAATGTTGAAATTTCATTAAAAAAACAGTAAAAATTAAATTTCTCCAAAACCTCTTGATATTATAATGAAATTTTAGGCCTGTCAATAGCTATGGCAGACGCGTACTTTGCAATACAAAACGATTTTTTAGTCTTACCAGTGACTAGCTATTTTTAATGAAAAAAATAGGACCCCGCTGGTTTTTCTAAAAATATAATTTTTTAATTCCTTGTTCAATTATGAAGAAGAAAGCTTTCCTCAGATTATACGCACCGTACGTCACACCGTTATTGAGTAAAAAAATAAAAAACATTTTATTGCGCACCTAAACCCAATGTTGTTTTAATTGAGAAATTTAAATTATTGAACAAAGAAATTCAAATTATCAAATTTGATTGATTTTTGAAATGTGGTACATACTGTTGTTTGTAGTAGGTAATAATAAGGGGCTGCGTTTTAGAGAAATTTAATTTTTACTGTTTTTTAATGAAATTTCACATTCTGTAGATCGGTAACGAAGCGTTTGCGGACCTATGTTTATAGGACTTTTTTTATAAACTGACCTGAGCAATCACTCCCTTAAATATTGCCGCGTCTTTTTTAAACACACTGTATACAAGTAAAGTATTAAATGCAAGTATTAATAAAAGCTTAATATATTTTTTATTTATTAGTTTTTGGGAAAATACTTACCTACTTTCAAAATAGCATTATCATTTTTGTCATGACAAAATGTTTTTAACGTTCATTCGAACAAAAAACTTAATCAGAATGTTACAATTTTTGCCCAAAAAATGCCTGATACTGGAAATTCTTAATCAAAGTACTACTGTTAATGAATGAAATGAATGACATTTGAAGTTAATTCAATTATTTTTGTTCAAATGGACATTCAAAACTTATTGTAATCTTCCCGTATTCCTTGAAACCTTATTAAGAAATTTTGAAATATTCTTTTAATTTCTAATAATCCTATTGAAATCTTAAGTAATCATTGAAATCTACTAAAATAACTCTGAAATCTCCTGAAATGTGTTGTAATCTTGATTATTTATATGAAATTTGTAATATTTTTTGAATTGATATTGAAATCTGCAGATACATTACAAGAGATTTCAGAAATTTTGTAATCTTCGTCTGTTTTTTCCTTGGCGGATTGCCCTTCGGAACACACCAATCGCACCATATAGGTTTCTGTCGAGGTTTCTGTGGCATTCTTTGGAAAATGAGGTAGGGGGGGGGGGGTTGTATAACGACTACATCGACGAAATTCATTAGCTGATTACATAGATTACAGCGAGGATTACAGATAAGATTACGTAGATTACAGATAGATTACATAGATTACAGATAAGATTACGTAGATTACATAAAGATTCCAGGGCAAACGCACGAAGATTACATCAGCGGATCGCCCCTCGTTCTATAGTTTATTTAAAATTAATTAGACCCTGTCATTTAAAAAAATATGTTTTTTTCTACCTTGTGCAAAATCAAATTATTGTGACTTCTGAATAAAGACGAGTCAAGTAATTTTTCTTTTTTTTGTGTGTAAATTATGTTTATCCTGCATTTGTTTTTCATTGATATTTTCATTGTGTGCAAGTACTTACACAAATTTAAGTAAAAACAATATCCAAAAAAAATTATGAGGTATTGCATTCGTAATTGATCTCATTCTAAGAAGAAACTATAAGCACGACTAATAATATGATAATTAACATCCTATTTTGTATGTTTTATGATATGTTTTATATGGTATTAAATCGTTAGCCTTTCACTAAAAAAAAAAATATAGCAATTCATTTTCATAAAAATCACTGTAATTTTACTTCTTTAACTCCCTGTTTTAGCAGGAGCATCCACTATACTTCATCGACATTACCCTATTCCTTCTTTTTATGATATTTTAAAAAAATATATTTTATACGCTCTTATTAGAACTTTGTAATTTTCCACCTCCATATTAATCCGAAAAACAAAAATTAGAGGAATCTTTCACATGACTTTCACTTTATCTTCCCACAATCTCTAAGACTATGCTCATAGGCGCCCACTAAAATTTTTTCGGGGAATAATAAGAAATATTAAAACATTTTTGTTTTAAGGTATGGTACACCTGATGAAAAAATACGACGACGTCGTCCGCACCCAGCTTGAGCAGGGTCACAGTTTCCACGGTTTGACGTCTACGATTCAAATCGGTTTAATTCAGTCTATGGAACAGGCGATCCACCAAAGGATAGCAGAAGAAGTGTCTAGGGCGACTTTTTTCTCTCTAATGGTGGGCGAGATGAATTCCGACATACAATTCAAACGCATATCTGTTTCTATAAGGTACGTAACCAATGGGGTGCCCGTAGAAAGATTCATCGGACTCTTCGAAGTCAACCACGGAGCAAAAGCGGAAGAGGTAGCCGCCATATTGGACACGGCTCTCGACAGATTCAATTACAAAGAAAAGATGATCACCCAGAGCTACGACGGTCGGGTGGTGAAAGCAACAGAGCTGTACAGTCTGCAACAAAACGTGAAAAGTCGGCAACATCCCCACTGCCAAGCTCAGCTGGTGCACTACTACGCGTTGGACTTCGGGGTAGTCCTGTCGCAAGCTCTGAGCTCTGTCCAAGAATGCAAACTGTTCTTTTCCGTGATAGCGCTGTTCTGCAAATTTTTCCAAGACCTGAACTTTCAACCGGACAAGAAGCTATTCGAATCCATCCCGACGTGTGTTGCGAACTTAAAAACCCAATATGAACCGTTGCTGAGGCTCCTGGAATACATCACTACGGACGAACAGTATGAAAACGCCCTAACCCGCGTCGCTGCAGCCGTCAACTTAATAAATCACATGAAAAACTTCAGGTTCCTGATCTTCGTCACGATGTTCGCCAAATTCTTCTCGCTGATCGGAGAATTTATCAACCGCATCCAAGGGAGAATCCTAAACGCCAAGGAGTGTCGCAGAGAGGTCAACTCTTTGATAAAAAATTTAAAGATATACAAAGTTAATTCGGATTTTAATTATTTAATCCGAAATGCCGTTCAAGCTCCCAGTGCAGATATAAGCGCGTCCACTATAGCCAACATGTTCGCGTTAAACGTGCAAATTCTGGACAACCTCATCCACGAAATAGAAGGAAGGTTTCTGGACATAGAACTGGGTGACTTCTTCGTACTGGTGGGCGTGGAAAATTTCGCCTTGGACGCAGCACAAACCAAACCTTTAGATAGCGCTCTACTCCTAAGCATAAGGGAGAACTACCCCAAATTTTTCGACACCACTAAGTTGAGAAGCGACCTGGATTTGCTCTACGGCGACCCCTCTATAGGCGGCTTTGGAGAGCGCAACATAAACCAGATTAAGGACATCTTAAAGTTCGTCCACGACAACGACATAAGAGATAACGTTCCGGAGCTGTACAAGCTTCTTGAACTAGTTGTGACCGTCCCTTCGTACGCTGAACCGTTAGAAGGGATGTTGTGCGTTCTGAACCGGATCAATTCTTACTGCGGTTCGCAGAAAAAAGAAGAACCCAGGAGCGGACTGGCCGTGCTGGCTATAGAAAGGGACCTACTGCTCGAGATGGGGAAGAATACTCAGTGGTATTCGCAAGTAATTGACCATTTTGCCAAGTTACCGACTACGAGTAGCATAGAACTTCTGTATAAAAACACAAGCGATGAACATTCCATACCAAAACCGAAAGCTGAAATGATTTGGGAACCAGAGTTAGAGATCAAAAGTGAACCCGACACGTTTTGAAAATGTAAATAGGACAGTAAATATATTTTTTCCCAAAAAAAAACAAATTTTTTTAATACATCATTTTAATATAAGAAAGGATATAACTGGGGTGCATTTAATAAAAATATTATTGTTCTCAATAAAAATATAAAAAAAAAACACATCAAACTCTTCTTATTTGGCATTTCTCATTTTAAGGGGTTGATTTTATAAATTTGTTTTGCTTAACAGTCTTCATAATTACTACTCAGTTATCATTGAAACAATAAATTATTAACAAAGTACTTTCTGTTTCCGTTATCGAAACTTTAATTAGGCTTTTTTTCGCGAGTGAATATTGGTGAATACGTCTGACTTGTAGTTACTGTTTCTATCTCTTTTCATCTTTTTTCTAACCTTGTCTAACCTGAACAGATCGCGAAAATGTATATATTCACTATTCAGTGGTGCAACCTGTCATATTGTAATATGTATTTTGACGACTTTGACATATGGGTTCTAACTTCTAACCAGTAACCATAATTTGTCATCCTTTATTGCTTGTGTTGTGGGAATTGGTGTTATCTCACTAAATAATAATGTATTTGCTTCGAATAAAACTGAAGGAATATATCAATGCTTTCATTGGAATATTTTTAAGTGGCAAATTTAAAAAGCGTGAAAAGTATGTTAAACTTTTTATAAAAAAAAATTAAACTAGAAAGAGGTCGGTTTTTTATGTAATTCATACGAAAAAGACCTGAATTACAAATGATTCCACCAATATTATCCCTGGCCTAGGTCACAAAAAAAAAAGAGGATAATCCTGAAGCAAAGTGGATCGCAAATATATCCCATATAAAAAATTAATCTTACCATTAAGTAAAATATTTGCTGTTTCAACGTCTACGTTTACTAAAACATCTGTGCCTCTAAAATTTAAATTTAAACTGACCACTTCCACAGCCGTATCAGAATCCATCATTTTGCTGAACGATTTTTATCCTCATTCAAACAAAATGTCAAAAAGAAAAAGGTTAAGTTACCGGCTGACAATACTAGTTGAATATACCAACAGAATATTCAGCTGAAGGGTGAAGAGTTCAGTCATTTGAACTAAACTTGTGACGTCAAATAGTAGTTTAAATGACTGACTCTTCTCGCAAAAACGTAATATTCACTCATACTACACATACTACAACATACGACTTCACTCGCGAAAAAAAGCCTATTATAAAACTCACTTAAAAGTCAAATGTATTTTGTTTTTATTTGTCAAACGTCAATACATTTCAAAATTAAAAAATGTATGTCCTCTTAAATTTATTTCTCATGGTAAAAAAGAATCACGTATTGTTTAGAATATTATTTCACTTTCTCGTGGCACTGTAAATTTTTAAAGAATCTTTAATGCATGATAGTAATTACTCTAAATGAGCGAAAACGAACAGGTACGTATTTGAATAAATAGCAAATTATCGAAAATTGTACATCATATACTTAACTGTGCCAAAAAATGGTGTAATATCTACTAAATTAACCAAAATAAGAGAGATTGTTCATTTGAACATTTACCCTAAAATGTGTTACAATGAAGTTAAACGGAAAACACCCCCACCAATGGCCTAAACCTAGGGCTTAAAATTTCTGGAAAAATTGAGTTTTGGAAAAACTGTTTTCTTCGCAGAAAAATTGGAAAAAATTGAACTTGTTGATATCTAGTATGCACAAGGTTCTAGTCACTACACTCACAGATATGAGAAATATTTTATACAGAATTAACCTTTAATAAGGAGGTTATCGGACCAGACCAGACCTCAAAGTTTGTTACACTGTTTTCGTGATACCCTGTATACTTCAACGTTTTCAAATAGCGGCAAGAGGGGTTACAAACTTTCTTAACGAAGCGGAAAATAATTACTTTTGTACTAAACAAGTATACTGTAAATTAAGGTGTAGAATTTCAACGGCAACTTCTAATAACAATTTAGCCTTATCGCATGAAAATCACAAAGTATCGCCCTTGCTTCGAGAATCCCCCTTCAAATTATCCTTCCTAGTAAGTTATCGCGTTTAAAAAGGCCGAACTCCAATTTATTCAATTCGGGATTCTTCACAAATAGAGAGACAATAAGATCTCATCCCGAATAAGTGTGAAAACGCGTGCAAAACGGGGAAACTTTTTCAAAGAACCCTTCCCGGAAAGTTTACAGTCTATCCTTTAGGAATAACTTCCTAACTAACGTCATTGAAAACTTCGGGGAGGGACATTCAGGAAAAGGTGTTCCGTTGAATATTTGATAATATCGGAAGGGTATCATTGTCCTCCCTCGGAATTAATAAGGGTTGACACAGAAAAACTTACCCTAAAGGGTCTGAGATTTGGTCTTCCAAATGTTTCAGTAATTCGGAATGTTAAGGCACCCCAGTATTATTAGATGCGCTTCTGAAATTGTAACACTGTAATGATTACATTAGGTAACAATGATTAAAGTAATAAAAAAAGCCATGCTAATTTTAGACCCACAAATATTTATAATTAGATATATCTAGGTCCCAATATTCTTAAATACCTAATAAAAGTGATGAGTACGGTGGTACGGGGTGGCCGAGAAATAAATGCCAAAATTATAACCATGCCGATGTAGATATTTAAATCAAAAACGGCAACTCTTATCTAATATTTTTCTTGTTTCCTCACATTTTTGGTCCGGTATTCTGAATCCTTCTAACCTAAAAAATAAAAATACATATTAGTATTAATCGGTCAATCAATTTTTTGTGAATCTATTTGCTTATTATTAATTAAATAAAAGTGACGGATAACAAGCATTTTATAAAATTATATTGTCTTCAATCAATATTATTGGACACAATTTGTTTTTGATGAGTGACTAACATTTTGACATTTGTATTTGAGACATTCTGTTTTCTGTTACAAATCGTAATAAGTAATTGAATAATGAACAGGAACTTATTTTTAGTTATCGCGAAACGACCTAAAAGAGAGAATAAGGAAGGAAATGACGGAAATAAAGTAAGCTCCGACTGTAGTAACTGATTTACACACACGTAGAGTGCAGCACCTGTGTAAAAGTTATTGGTCGTAAACACGACCATTACTCCGGAGGATCGGACTTGGTACGGTATTATTCTTATACAGACCTTGTTATTTCATCGTGCGTTCCACTATTTGCCAAATTACTCTACTTTATTAGTCGGATAAAGGAAATGTTTTTCCTTTAGTACAACGAAACGGGTACAAATAACAAAATAAATTTTAATGTAGTTAGTTTTTATACGGAAAAAATAAGCAAAAAATGCACTTGGTCCCAACAGTTATTTTTTTATTCTGCATAACGATTTTTAACTCTGCGTTTTACTAACCAGGCCTGTTGAATTATAGGATATCCCTTTGCAACAACATCATTTTCTCTGGACAAAAAGTAGGCTCTAACCGTTTTAACCCTTTCTTGATTTCGAATACATGCTTTTTCATAATATCACACAAAACTACACTGTATCGTCACTAAAGACGGAAATAATTAATATTATAAGGTAGGCACTTACACTCTACAAAAGCACTTCAAAAATTAAAATAAATATGTAACAAATAAAGCGGTGATTTTTCAGAGGCTGTTCGAAATTTTAACTGAACTCCGGAGACTAAACCTCCGTTGCTCTTCGTAAGCGTTCGGAACAGGATCGAATTCTGCTGAAATTTAATATGTCTAGCACCGATAAACTTCTGAAGTGGCCGAATAAGAAAAAAGTGTATTTTGTTAATTTTATAACTTTTTATTATTATCTACTTTACGTAGTGACAGTAGTATAATTCAGCTAAACCAGGTAGTTGTTTGTAAAAACTTGAAATGCATTAAAAAAATTTTTCAGATCAATCAGATTACTATTTTTATTTTTTTTTATTACATACATATATACACTTTCTAAAACGGCAAAAATAATTAATTTTAAAACATATACAGGGTGTAACTAAATAAGTGTAAAACATTTAAGGGGGTGATTCCTCATCGAAAAAAAGATAGGATCTTTCATATAAAGAAACTTCATTGGAGCATCCCTTGTTAAGATACAGCCCCTTAAAAGGGGTACATAAAATTTGTTTAACAATTTTTTTCACAAGCACTAAACAAGTTACAATATTGAAATTAACCTGACATTTTCTACTACCAAAAAGACACTTAGCCAGTAATTTATTTGGTTTACCCCATGGTAGTAAGGGGTGGAAAACGCAACCCCTAAAATTTATTTCCAACGTAATTTTTTGTCTTATTATTTTTTTACCATTTAAAAAATTATTTCCGATAGCCTGTTTCATTCTAAAAAAAAATGTCTCTTGAATTTTTTGCCCAAATTAAACCAGTTCGCAGTAAAAAATTATTTTACGAACAACTACAGAGATACATCGTCATAAATGCGGACTGGATTTACTGTTATTTTGTAGTTACTACCTGCATTAAATGATTAAAGGGGAATAATCAAAACTAATTTAATAATAACAAAACATACAACATGTAGAAATCATAGTAAATGTTCAATATGTCTACCTTCAGACATTACGCATGCGTCTAGACGTCGGCGCATTGAGCCACGTATTCGCTCAAATATTCCTGGAGTCTCTCTAATTACCCTGCACGCATCGATAATGCGGTTTCTTAAGTCCTCTACATCGCGAACAGGAGTACGATAAACCAAATGCTGCAAATGGCCCCAAGTAGACAAATCCAGAGGATTGAGATCCGGGGATCGAGCGGGCCAATTCTGTGGTCCTCCTCGACCTATCCACTGATTTGCATATGTTTCAGTTAAATGCTGACGTGCTACTTGACTAAAATGGGCGGGAGCCCCATCATGCATAAAAACCATATCCCTTCTGACGCCCAAAGGAACTTCCTCCAGCAGTACGGGGGGATGCACTTTTCTTAAAAATTGAACGTATGCCTCACCATTTAATCGAGGAGGTAGAAAATGAGGCCCAATTAAATAATCCCCAATAACTCCGACCCACACCTTAAGAGAAAACTGTTCTTGATGGTTAGTTTCGACAATAGCGTGATGGTTTTCATCAGCCCATATGTGGTAATTATGAAAATTAATAATCTTGTCCCGAGAAAAACTACATTCGTCTGTGAATTCGATCGTCTTCAGAAAGTCACGATTTCTTCTAATCATTTCCAGCATCCAATTGCAAAATTCAAGACGGTTCGGAAAGTCTCGCGGTAACAGTGCCTGTACTCGTTGCAGATGGTAAGGGTATAAGAGATGTTCCTTTAAAATTCGAAATACCGTCATATGATCAACATTTAGCTGGAAAGCAATCTTTCTAGTACTGGTAGTAGGTTGTTCTTCTATCAAATTAAGTACTGCTGCCTCAAGCTGTGGTGTTCTTACTTCTCGATGGCGACCACAATCCTGCGTTCTTTTGTTGAATGAACCATATTCACGTAATCGTTGATGAAGTCAGACAAATATTCTATGTGAAGGATGCTGCCGTTGAGGATACATTTCAGCATATCTTGTAGAAGCTTCTAACCCATTCCCCTGCGACAGACCGTAAACGTAATGCATATCAGCCATTTCCTCATTTGTGTATGCCATTTTAATAACAAGTGAATTATTAAAGTAACAAATTAAGAACAGAACAACAATACACAATTAGTATTACTTCAATTTCAAAAATTTACAAACTGACAGCTTGATTTCAATTTAATTGTCATTATCGCTAATAGCGGCCTACTAGATAAATTAGTTTCGTATTTTCGTTTTATGGCGATATGTATCTTGTTCGTAAAATAATTTTTTGCTGCGAACTGGTTTATTTTGGGCAAAAAATTCAAGAGACTTTTTTTTTAGAATGAAACAGACTATCGGAAATAAATTTTTAAATGGTAAACAAATAATAAGACAAAAAGTTACGTTGGAAATAAATTTTAGGGGTTGCGTTTTCCACCCCTTACAACCATGGGATAAACCAAATAAATTACTGGGTAAGTGTCTTTTTGGTAGTAGAAAATGTCAGGTTAATTTCAATATTGTAACTTGTTTAGTGCTTGTGAAAAAAATTGTTAAACAAATTTTATGTACCCCCTTTAAGGGGCTGTATCTTAACAAGGGATGCTCCAATGAAGTTTCTTTATATGAAAGATCCTATCTTTTTTTCGATGAGGAATCACCCCCTTAAATGTTTTACACTTATTTAGTTACACCCTGTATTAGTTTTATTTGAAATTAGTAACGTGTATCTAGGTAGGCTAGTTAATACTTAATACACTATGTAAAAATTAAAAATAGTTTTTTAAAACAATAGTGTTAGAATAAGTGATGCTCCCAGTGCGGGTTTGAGGGTGAGTTCGTGAAAAAGTGTGATCATTAGTTATAGCCATGGCAATGCATGTCTTTTGTTTATAATAAATAATGTATGGCTTCAAGCCGCTGCTGTAATTGAAAATATAAAATCGACAATAATAAAGTGTTTAGTGGTATTAGTCGTTTATTCTTACAAATAGAATATTTTTAATCTTCGGCGCTTCATCCACATTGACAAAAAAAATGTGATGACTAAAATAACACGTCGCGAAGTTATACAAAAGCAATCTGTTTCACTAAATTATTTTCCATTACTTGTCGCTCTCTAAAAGTTGATTTAAGAAGGTATCAACTGGCAACGCTCTGATACAACTTACCAGGCTAATTCTAGATGCCCGGTTTCGACTATTTGAAATAATATGTATTTCTTCGGGTCAGCTTCGATGGCAACCCTATTTTTAGTTGAAACTGGTCCTC
This sequence comes from Anoplophora glabripennis, assembly GCF_000390285.2. Taxonomy (NCBI): domain Eukaryota; kingdom Metazoa; phylum Arthropoda; class Insecta; order Coleoptera; family Cerambycidae; genus Anoplophora; species Anoplophora glabripennis. The sequence continues at coordinate 73,289 of NW_019416591.1, forward strand.
TGCAGCTGGTGCACGCACTGCCCCGTTCTGATGCACCTCCTGGCCTTGCCGCCGCCGCCGCCTTATCCCACACATCTTTCCGGCTCGTACTGCCTATATGAATTATTTATAACGGAAACGGGAGTTGTCCCGTAAAGCGCGCACAATGCCGGCCTCTTTACTTCCCGGATTCCGTGTTTGCATCACATTCGGCAAAGTGGTTGGTAAATATGCAGTTCTCAACTGACGCGTTAACTCCGCCATTGTGAGCCCAAATAAGATTTCCTCCTTGCTGAATAAATGTTCCTGCCGGCTGAATTTTTATAGGGCGGTTTATTTTTTGTAATGGCCCTCCAGCCGTTCTCGTCATCCCTGAATTTATATTAAAATTATTTCCTATTGCTTACGATTAGACAGAGGTACGATGTTGACCTATCTTTAAGTCGATTGAATGTACAGGGTGTTCCAATTAAAACTTCCCACCTGGAATATATCGGAATTAAAAAAAAAACTGAAACTCGTCGATTTTTTTTTCAAGGGGGGCACGTGATGGCGTAAGTTTTGGTGTTTTGGAAGCTACCCTAAGAGGCAGAGGCGTAAAATACCCATCATAAACTTTAAATGGCACCCTATGTTGAGTGACACCACATTTTAAATAACGAGGGTTCAAATAAAAACGTGGTCGAAGTTGGCTCTGACACATTGGACGTAGGGCGTAGCTTATAGCGACCAACTTAACCTCATTTCTCAACGAGCTGTATAGCAGCTGTCAGTTTCAATAACGTTAATGACTATATAACTTTATTTTAAAGAATAATCGTGATAACAATAACAAACAATTAAAGGAGCTGCGGAAAGTGTCCCCCTCCTTGTTCCAAGCACTTTTCACACCTGTTCCTCAAAGAATTAAAGACATTTTCTAAGATGCTCGGGGTATTGTTAATTTCACGAATCTTGTCTATAAGTCGAGCCTGCCGATGGTTTAAATCAGGAATAGGCAGTTCAAAAATAGTGTTTTTAAGTGTTTTTAAGGTAAGGCCACAAAAAGAAATCACACGGCGTAATATTATCACATGACCTCGGTGGAAATTCATGTTCAGCATTGAGACTTATTAGTCGATTTTGGAAAACTTCCCTCAACATATTCATCGTCTCGCCTGCCGTATGTGCCCTTACGCCATCTTGTTGAAAGTAAAAGTTTGTAATTTCGTTTCCTTCCAGCTGATTAACAAAAGGAGCGATAATTTCTTCTCTATACCTTTGATCAGTAAGAGTACCATTACAAAAAATAGGTAAATAAATCCTCCTTCGATTGAGGGCACACCAAACTCCAATTTTTTGAGCGTGTAGAGGGCCCTCGACAAAAAAGTTATCTGGTTTTTCAGAAGACCACATTCTCATATTCTGGGAGTTTACGTAACCACTTAAATGAAACCAGGCTTCATCTTAAAAAAAAAGTGATATTATGAAGTTCACCGTAGTTGTTTAAAAACCATTCACAAAATACAGCCCGTCGCGGAAAATCAACTTCATGAAGTTCTTGCTGACAAGTTAAACGATAGGAGAACAAACGCAAATCTTCTTTTAACACTGTGTGGCAGGTACCGACTGATACTCCCACCATTTGTGATAAAACACATACAGAAGTTCTTGGCGCATTTTCCATTATTTGTTGGACATTTTCTTTTAATTCTTCAGTCCGCTTTTTAGGTCGGCCGCTTCCTTCTTTTCTTGTTACACTGCCCGTTTCACGAAAAACATTAACACAACGCTGAACTGCACTTTGAAAAATTTTGTACTCAACAACGCCGGGAAATTGATTTTGAAATTCTATGAAACATTCCTCAATAGAATACTTCCATATTCCATCAATCTTGCGTCCATTTCAAAAGTAGGACTCTACGATAAACACTTTTTGTTCTTGAGAAAACACCATTTTAAACGCTTTTTAAAACGAAAATATTCAAATTGATAGCGGCGATATAGCGCTTTGACAGATGACGTTTAAGTTCATTTGCTATACGCTACGCCCTACGTCCAAATTTTCAGAACCAACTTGACCACGTTTTTATTTGAACACCCGTTATAAATAATTATTAATTAAGCAAGCACGTTATCTACGAATAAAATGAAGGTTCTCAACTGTTTTCGCAATTTATAACAAGCCACATATATTCATTAATTTTGATCACGAGGTTCCGATCACATCTTTATACGAATGTTTTAGTAAGTTTATAGAACCATCCATTAAAGCATGAGATATCTGTGTTTTCTGGTAAATAAATCGTTTTCCCAGTGTAGACGAGTTATTAAATTAATTCATCCGCCCCAAACAAAAACCTAGTTAAATCTCTTTTATTGTTACGTTTGACTGCGTTTTGGACTGCACAAAACGGCTTTAAATTTGCGCCGCGTTGTAATTCGTTAAATGTAATGCATTTTAAACCCCGCTGATATGTAGAATTTATTTTTATTGCCCCGGCATAAAATGTAAACCACCGAAACGCAGTTCCCGTTCGAGTTAATAATTTGCATAACACAAAAAACCTTCAGCGAGTAAGCGGGCCCCATACATCACCTGGAAAATTTTGCGCGCTGCATTCACCAAAATGTTAATGGGTCTGCGGGTGGCTCCTAGTTTTTCTTCCTTCGCCCGTTTGTCATCGGGCGCACTAACAAAAATTAGCGTCACGGTTCAAAAAGCGTATAACTGCTTTGAAAGAAAACTAAAAAATATTTGATTTCTATGACGTCGTAGGTGGATATTAAACAACTAAAATGCCAATGTTTTTATTCGTCTTTTTCTGTATAATGTATACGAATATTTGTGCAGGAATTGGAAAGATGGAAAGAGAACATACGTTATAAATGGTAAATACATTAACTTGTCACGCTGCGCTGTCAAAGGTGCCTATGTAAATGAAATTTTTGTCGTTTACATGCGCTACGTGCACAATGTTTTATGTAAAAACCTTTTATTTGTGTTTTGTCTGTATCGCTTTGTTAGATGTATTGAAACATACTTTACAATGAACTCTTTAGTCATATAGGTAACAGGCGTATATCATAGATCTGAGTTTTTGGTTTATTTAACTTGCCTATGAAGTTATAAAACGGATTTGAATGTATGAAAGCTTTAAACTGTAAAATTCAAAGATCAAAAGCGTAAAAATTAAATGACAAGCTACGTACGGCAAATGTGAACACATTGGAAAAAAGTTGTTAGTAATTTAGCTCTTTTATCGTTTGTTATAAAATAATATACCTATGTTATAGTTACCGCAGGGGTAGGCAGTGAGACGATAATTATAGTTAAAAAAAATTAATTAAAACAAAAAGTTTTTGCATAAAATAAGTAAGTAAAGAACATAACAGGGCCTAATATTGTTACAATTACCATTATATATTATATTATGTATTATTATATTATCTTCAAATGGACACTCGACAGCAGCAAATGTAGTTACCTATTATAATTCTTGTAGTTAATGGTTATAAAAATAGGAAGAGAAGTTTTAAGTCGTATTGTTTTCAGCAATTTAGACTTTATGTGTATTTTCCATATTAACAGCAAATTTTGTATATTTTTGTCAATAGATCAATCTTTGTTTCGTTAACTTTTAAAACACACAGATTTTTAGAGGGCTTCAAATTACCAACACAAATTTGGGTCCTACGCTGAAAAAATTAAGTTCTATTTTGTAATGTAAGTACAAATTCCATGGTTTGTAAATTTTTTAATTTACTAAAAATAATACATTTTCTTGTAAATTGGATTGAAATTGACAATTACGTAGTTGGTGTAATATTAACACGAGAAATTATAGAAATAAATATATTTTGCCTAAGTATTGAGCGTTCAAATAAAAACGTGGTCAAGTTGGTTCTGAAAATTTTGACGTAGGGCGTAGCGTATAGCAAATGAACTTAAACGTCATCTGTCAAAGCGCTATATCGCCGCTATCAATTTGAATATTTTCGTTTTAAAAAGCGTTTAAAATGGTGTTTTCTCAAGAACAAAAAGTGTTTATCATAGAGTCCTACTTTAGAAATGGACGCAAGATTGATGGAATATGGAAGTATTCTATTGAGGAATGTTTCATAGAATTTCAAAATCAATTTCCCGGCGTTGTTGAGTACAAAATTTTTCAAAGTGCAGTTCAGCGTTGTGTTAATGTTTTTCGTGAAACGGGCAGTGTAACAAGAAAAGAAGGAAGCGGCCGACCTAAAAAGCGGACTGAAGAATTAAAAGAAAATGTCCAACAAATAATGGAAAATGCGCCAAGAACTTCTGTACGTGTTTTATCACAAATGGTGGGAGTATCAGTCGGTACCTGCCACACAGTGTTAAAAAAAGATTTGCGTTTGTTCTCCTATCGTTTAACTTGTCAGCAAGAACTTCATGAAGTTGATTTTCCGCGACGGGCTGTATTTTGTGAATGGTTTTTAAACAACTACGGTGAACTTCATAATATCACCTTTTTTTCTGATGAAGCCTGGTTTCATTTAAGTGGTTACGTAAACTCACAGAATATGAGAATGTGGTCTTCTGAAAAACCAGATAACTTTTTTGTCGAGGGCCCTCTACACGCTCAAAAAATTGGAGTTTGGTGTGCTCTCAATCGAAGGAGGATTTATGGACCTATTTTTTTTAATGGTACTCTTACTGCGCAAAGGTATAGAGAAGAAATTATCGCTCCTTTTGTTAACCAGCTGGAAGAAAACGAAATTACAAACTTTTACTTTCAACAAGATGGCGCAAGGGCACATACGGCAGGCGAGACGATGAATATGTTGAGGGAAGTTTTCCAAAATCGACTAATAAGTCTCAATGCTGAACATGAATTTCCACCGAGGTCATGTGATATTACGCCGTGTGATTTCTTTTTGTGGCCTTACCTTAAAAACACTATTTTTGAACTGCCTATTCCTGATTTAAACCATCTGCAGGCTCGACTTATAGACAAGATTCGTGAAATTAACAATACCCCGAGCATCTTAGAAAATGTCTTTAATTCTTTGAGGAACAGGTGTGAAAAGTGCTTGGAACAAGGAGGGGGACACTTTCAGCAGCTGCTTTAATTTATTGTTATAACAAGGAGGGGGACACTTTCCGCAGCTCCTTTAATTGTTTGTTATTGTTATCACGATTATTCTTTAAAATAAAGTTATATAGTCATTAACGTTATTGAAACTGACAGCTGCTATACAGCTCGTTGAGAAATGAGGTTAAGTTGGTCGCTATAAGCTACTCCCTACGTCCAATGTGTCAGAGCCAACTTCGACCACGTTTTTATTTGAACGCTCGTTATATTTATTGCTTCCTAAACTTCTTAAATGTGTTATAGAGAAATACCAAAGGCATCTAAATATTATCAAATATTCAATTTTGGTCGTTAGTTGCTTGTAAAATACAAATTTCTAATATCTAATAAAATATTTATTCTAAAACGATTCATATATTCATCCAATCTAAGTAGAATAAACTTATTGACGAGAAATAAAGTGGGGTTCGATTCCTTCTAATTATTTACTCAACAAAACATTTGTCTCAGTGCAGATGTGAAAAATAACAATTTGTGGCAGATTTGGAAATATTAAAAACGATTTTTTTAAGGTAATTAGTTATTTCAATGCCCTCTTCCTTGTGGCATCCCTTACTGTAGACAGCATACCCTTCTCCGTTTCTGTTTCGCCTCAAATACACGATTTTTACAGTCCTCGGTATTTCATAATTATTGCTTGGCGATTACCGTTTGACCACGCTCATCCGGCGCCGCCGCATATTTGGAGCCGGATTTAATTAAAGGCCGCCGCGATGCAGCGTCGAGCTCTCCTGTGGCCACTCTAGGACCGCGCGGTAATAATAGTTCCATCGAAACGCCGAAATCGAATAGTCAGACGCCGAAATTGTTGCACTTGCGGCACTTTTGTGCTCGCCAACAATCCGTCTGTTTGCAATCGTGGAGTGGACGCAGTCGAATTCGAGGGATCAAATAAAGCGTTCTCGATGAAGATGTAAATCTCATTGAAAACAAATTATAAGCCCTTTGCAGTGATTTCACTCGCCGCCGAGGAAACGGTTTGATTTCATTCTAGAGTTACAAAATAAAATCCCATTACGGATGGAAACTGATGCATTTCTGGTTGCCTAAATTATACCGAAAAATGGTAGAAAACAGCCCTTTTTTTATTCCAACATGTCTTTTTAAAGCAATGGAAGAAAGAAATAAAATTTAATATCACATTTGGCAAAGTATAAACGAAGACAGTAAAGCAAAAATTAATTGGGATAGGTAAATAATTCGTGACAAATTAATTTCTAGATATGAAGGTTTTTTGGACTATTACAAAGAAACGATTATTTCTTCATAGTATTATAGAATTATGCAATTTTTTATATAGTTGTCTTTAAATAAATAAACTGATTAGACTCTATTTCATAGTTTGTTCATCTCTTTATTATTTAAAAAGTTATATTGGAATAAAATTATTAAAAAATATCCATTCATGAATAGCATTATCACCGACCTTTAATTCGCTTGATTTGTAATTGATGTCGCACTAGTAAAAATTAATTTTTGAATGGACTCGGCTTTTTAAGTGAATATGTTTGTCATGAAAAACTGTAATTTATATATATACAGGGTGATCAGAAATTTAACAAAATTAATAACGTTGAAGAATAAACTGCTTTTGTTTTTGATAATATAAAAAAATGTTAATAAGAAAAGTTGTTCATAACGGAAAGTTACGTTATAATTACGATTTGTGAATAAAGCGGCTTACTTTGGTATAAACAGAAATGGAAAATATTATATTTTTAATAATTAATATTAAGTAATTCTTGATAAAAAAAATTCGCATATTAATATAAATAGAATTTTAATTGTGAATATACATAATAATGAGAAAATATAAAAAATATGTACGATATACTTATTTTGTCCAAAAAATGTGTAAAGAATTATGTACAAAAGGACGATTTGAGTCTAAATTTTTTTTATGAGAAATAGGTAATTCAGTTCACTTCAATTGAAAAAATAGTTGTCTTATAGGTACTTTAATACCTCCAATATAAACAGAAATTCTGTGGAACAGTGTAGTTTAATAAATATGTAAATAAATGAAAGTAATAAAGAAATAAATAGAATAGGTACAGTAGAACAGGAAAAAATTTAAAAAATCATAAAATAAAATTATTTCTTTTTATTAATTTGAGCTTCTATAATATATTCTGGATCCATACATCTTTTTCCCTGTGGAATATTTTTGTATATTATTTCTGGTAGTATACAATTTTTATAAAATTGTTCCAAATTTGTTGCCATTGATTTTTTCCATAATTCTTCATATTTCTTAATTTGTTCTACATAGAGTGGGTTGTTTTCACCACTATAGGTATATTACGAAATAACATATAGACTTCTTCCGGTTATATTTAACTGTCTCTGTATCTGAAAGTAAGAAAAGAATTTTACCAGATAATATTTGTTATAAACATAGATAATTATACATTTTTACCTATTATGCTTTTGATTTACCATAATGATATATCTAGTCATATATAGGGTGCCACAATAGTGCGATAAAGTTTAGTATAACTGCCTGTAGTAGTGATACGAAAAAAGTTACTTGCTCGGATTCACATTTTATTATTATTTCCATTATTCATTATTTTCAGACCGAATTAAACGTTCAGAAAATCTTGTTTTTGGCCTGAAGATTTTGCCCTATACAACTATAACTGAAAATAATTATAAACTTTGTCACACTATTGGAACAGCCTGTATGTGCATTGCAACGACAATATGTCATATTTATATTACGGCTAAGTAAGCGGAAAGTCCATTGTCGCATATGTAATTTTTATTTTCAAATAATCAAATACAATACCTACATATTTATTTTAATATCTATTATTTACTTGAATTTAGTACTAAGTACAACTATGCCTAGCAAATTGTAATACTTACTCTGTTAATGTTTTTTCCTTCATATAAAAAATAGTAAACTCCACAAATAAAATATTTCGCAGCCACAACGCAACAATAAAAGATAACAGCTCAAAGATCCATACAAGAAATAATTACATTCGCACCTACTCTGGTCCGAATCCATATAAGTACTAAAATGTAGAAAATAATATGAAATAAAACTTTTAGTTGGCTGCAAATATTATAAATTTGTACAACCACTTGCCATCCTCCTTTTTTGTAAATATGTACATAATAATATGTAGAAGATAGAAAATAGAAATATTTTCAGAACAAAAAACCGGCGGCCGCAAATTGGAGTTTTTATTATTTTATTACCCTTCTCTTTTCATATGCAATTATGAGATAGCAAGAGAGTGGGATGGACGTATAGGCCGGACAACTCATTATCGTGCACGTGTGCGTGCACCTGGCATTTTCTCGTTTTTTCAGGTGTGTTTTGCCGGAATTTGAAAGAATGAATTAATCGTACTATTTTTACTATAAACGTATTTCCTGTAACGACATCTATATGAATATTGTAGTACTTTGTTAGATGAAACGGGACTTCAATTTCCGTTCTTAAAAGAATCTCCCAAAATGTCACCGACCCCCTGATAATTTTTCATTATTGTCATATCAAAAAAGTTTCAGATAATAGTTGTAATATATCATGAGTTAGACTGGATCTGACCTTGACCTTAAGTTTTAAGATCAAACCAAAAAAAAAGAACAGTTTTATGTGATTTAATAAATATTAACTTAACACTGAGTAATTAAAAGAATTAAATTTTCGTTTTTGTGGGATGATAGGGCTCGTTGCGCCACTCAATGTGGAAATTTGCTTTTTTATGAGAATTACTAAAAATTAAGTTCTCGCGACGGAATATAATATTAGAAAATAAATTATTGGTACGTATTTCTAAAGGTCACGTGGCAATAACCAAAATTGAGCACTGCTATTTTGATATTTTTTTATTTCATTGTCCCAAACAATCTTGAATTTTACAATAATTATGTATCAGTCAAGTAATATCGACTGATATGGGTAAATACACAATTTTACTGTATTTAAACGCTTTCACCAATATACCATTGACTAGGTAAGTAGATATTTATTGAAACATACATATATAAAGTGTATACATATATGTAGGTAGACAATTCAAAAGAAGGCGATAAGAACTAGGCACTATTAGTAGTTCATTTCCAGGGAACGGTGGATAATATACTTGTTATTCACTGATAACGTGCCAAAGGCAACAATGGACAACAATTTTAAGTCGCGTCACCACCTCCTACGCCAATGGCAGACAGAAAGGCTGCGTCGAAAATTCCTTTCCATATGTTCGCGAGTGTGACAAAATGGCCCGCATAACTGTAACTATAACGAACACCGACGCCCCAAACAAAAGAAAAATTCAGTTGATACAATACACAAAAGCGAGCAATTTTTCCCACTTTATGGAATTATTTGTGCTTCTCCCTGTCTCGTATTTCTCAGGGAGGCCGGAGACAAAGGAGAATGAGCATTCCGAAGAATGCGTATTATAATACCATTCGGGTGGTAGGCGCGCGGGGAAAATTTCTTAAGTCCTTTGTTTTTCCGCTTCGAGTGTATGAGCTGGCGGGTGCGTTGGTTATTTTAGGGCAACACCCGAATACCCGCTACCTTCTCGGATGTGTGTGTAAGCATATTAAATTCTAAAAAATCCGCGTGCGATACGAAAGAATCCTATACAACAAATAATAGGGATGAAACCGGAGTCATCTTAAAAATTACGAACTAAAAGATATCAAATTATACAGTGCGTAATTTTAAGTGGAGTTCAGATTATTCCCAAACATATTTCAAACTTGTTTTGTCAAAGAAAACCAAAAATAATTATTCAAGTTCTGATAAAATTGAATATGACGAACAGGTAGATAAAAAAGATGAACTGTTTATAAATTGCAGGATAATGGCTAGTAATAATCAAAACTACAAACTACAAAATAGATTCTTGAAAGTTGCGTTGGAGTTAATAACATACTAGTTACGTTGGAAGCGTACACAATAAAGCACACTTTGTTACGAGTTTACTGCAATCTGATTTCCGGATTTTCTTACAGCTGTTTTTATACAAGTTTTATAAATTTATGTTAAATAAGCATAATATTCTACTTAACATTCTATATAGTTTTAAATGAAACTTAATATTGTGATAAAAAATAACATGATGTCACTTGGATGCTAATATAACTTGTTTAATAACGTCATCGCCATTTACATTAGTAAAATTTGGTTTAAGAGCGTACTTTATCTGCAAAAAATTAGAATATTTTTTAATTCGAAAAAAGAAATAGAATAAAAAGATCCCACTGTAGAATCTGTCTCATAACTTTGCATATTGAATAACAATTTTTTTGAGAATTTTTCGAAGTAAAAATATAATATATTCAAAAAGCACTTGCATAGTTTAAAACAAAATGTATTACTTTTTTTTTATAAAACTACATCACAAAACGAACAAAATAAAAAAAAATTACGATATGTTTAGTATTAGCCAAGTTACAGTATTTGAAAATTTTTCAATCAAAATATTCAAATGCTCATAACTTCTTCAGGAGTTGAAATAAAAGTTTGTAAAAATTCATTAAAGCTACTCTAAATGGATGTTAAATAATACCAAAAAATCAGGAAAATTAAAAATGGTCGGGTCACGGCTTCAGTAGGTATTTTAGTATACCTATTCGTTTTTATAACGTTCATACTTACCATTTATTATTTCTTCAAAGTTTTCATGGTCAACTTAGCAACTTATAATAGTCTTGGGCTTGTTTTGTCTATATTACTTGTTGTCGAGTCATATCAAAAACTTACTTAAGTTTTAACACCAAAATGCGTTAGATCCATTAAAGTTTTGTTACTCTAGTCTTCCTCTCAACTTGATTACAATGTGAGGCACGTTGTCGTTCATGAATACGTCATTAAACAAGGGAGCGCTTCTGGTAGTAGTTGTACTAACTTTTCGTATCAGTCACTTCTTCCGCAAATATTATATATTCACAATATGTACCTAAAAAACACAAACAACCTAAAATAAAGTGGGTCAAACAGTGTTTTTTTTTTAATTGAAACAAATAATTTTCACTAAAAACTTGAAATGATTTTAAAAGATTCATAATTCAAATCTATCAGATTAGCCAGTATTTTTATTTATTTTTTATTACGGACGTTTTATAAAACGGTAGAGAATTATTTTAAAAAAATAATTTTACTTACAATAAATTAGTAAGTACGTTCTGAGAACGCGTATTATTACCCCTAGAAAACTGAGGTCCATATAAAATTACACGCTGTATATATTTTATTTTTTTATACTTTTCATTCAGTTGTGAACTTCATCCTGTGACTGGCCTTCCACCGCTGGCGCTGTGTAAATAATTTGTATATGTAAATAAATAAGAGCACTTGCCAGTGGCGGCGCGTGAACATTGATTGAATGTGTTCTGCTTAGGGTTGTTACATTTGTTGAATTGAATTCCGGGATATTAAGTGCCCGGAGTCTCTAAATGGCGCCGCAGGCGAAAAATTTTAAAATTTTCAAGGTCACGCGTTTTCCTGGCACTTCTGAATTTCAAGGAACAATGAATTTATAAAAAAAATACAGATTTTCACAAGAATGATTTTTGAAATTGATACCTTTTTGAAATATCCATTTACGAATTACCTACTGATGGTATAATAAATTGGAATAAACTAAATATATTTTATTAAATTATTGAATATTGTTTATAAAAAAAAATCGTTTGTGAAATTTACCAACGATTCAACGAATTTTAATTTTCCTCGGCGTGTTATGATTTTTTCTTTATCTTTTTTTATATATATGTACATTATATTATATTCCGGGAGTTATACGTGCAAATCCGAAATCCGGGACCATACAGCTAATTCCCGGTACAATCACAGAAAATCCCGGTCATACCAATGTGGCTAGATGTTCTTTTAAAATGTCGTCAAGATCTACACTAAAATTTATGAGTCCACGAAACACATCAGGGTTGTCCGAATTTTCTGTCTCGTCGTGTCCGAGAAGTGCTAATTCGAAAGCTCCGCAAAATTTTATGCAATCTATGATTTTAAATAATACATGACGATTTTTCATTACCTGTTCATATGTTTCCGTATATTATCCCAATATGCAGAATCTAACTGACTTCTTATGTTTATTTTACCTAAAGACTTAATGACTTAAATCTTTCACACTGTATATTGTCCATGCTTTATCCCCACCGAAAAGTAAGCACGGAAAACAAAACAGTGAATATTTTAAATCACACCCGCACACCCACTCTGCTTTTGTGTATACATTATTGTTTTTTTATAACTTTTACTTCTTTTATTTTTAGTTTATCCTCATAAGGCAGAGAACCAAATAAAGTTTTTTTTTAAACGAAACGCTATTCATTTTAATAACTATAATATCCGTAGACGCCTAAACGAAAATATTCACACGTGCCGCTCGCAGAAATAAACCACCACATACCACGTACGAAATATTACTGCATTTACTGCAGACTGCAGCGCAGTGGCTGTCACTATTGCAGCCGCAAAAGCCCCTATCTCCGTGTACTGGGTCACGTGCCTGATCAGCCAATAAAAACAAAGGACGCATATAATTGTTCGCTGTCCACACATTGTGTATATGAGGTTGCATATATTAAGGAGCGTAGCTCGCGTCGCAATAAATAATAATATAAGCTCCTAGATTTATTTTAGCGCGAGTACATTTGGATTCTTTAAATATTTTGTTGATATTTAATATGATTAAATACATAAAATTTTATGTGTTCTGCAGCTCCGCAGCTCTTATGGTAAAACCGCCACTGGCACTTGCACAATAAAGGCAACTTCAATATTGCAGGAGTATTGATTAAAGCAATCAAAACCCCGCGTTTTCATTTCAGACTCTCCCTCTCTCAACGGTTTAAGACGCTGCGAAACTCTGACCCGCATTTTGTTCCAGAGATGTATTGGCGATGTAGTTCCTGTTCATTGACTTTCTGATTCCGGGCTACATTACGGGAAGGACGGAGGCAGTAAAACACTGATTCGGTTACCAGAGAAATTTATTTTTTATATTTCACGGTAACACCCTAAATGGTCCATAAAAGGCGCGATAAAATAACCTATTACGGAGTGTTATTCTTTTAGGGGTAGTAAAATTTTGAAGGCGACATTCCGGGAGATAATTCGCCGTAAGTTTAAGGGTTAAAACCGGCGTTAGTCCCGTTATAAAATTTTAGTTCCGAATTTTAATTATGCCCCTTCATTATGGCTATTTTGATAAAGTAAGGCTTCATTACAAAATGGTTTAGAGTTTAAAGCATCGGACATTTTATGGAGCTATTCTATATAATGTTTTGTTGAAAACAAATAAGTATCTTCCATTCGTTCTGTGTGTTGTTTATTACTTGACTGTCATTATAATATGTATACAGGGTGATTCAGTCATAATGTCATTAATTTTAACCACGTATTCGAAAGGCTTAATAAAGACAGAAAATCGGAAAAAAAATTTTTTACTCGACTTTTAAAAATGAAGGAAATCAACCCATAACTCCCGCTACGAGGGCTACCCTGCCGATGCCCGGATGCTCGGAAAATTTTGTAACGTAATGTCACGAACAGTTGTCGGCTAAAGGAACAGCGTTGCCAAGTTCAGGTTCAAGCTCGCCAGGTTAGTATTTGACATATAACCGACCACTTCGTACACTCGATGCACCTGGGCGACTACAGCTACTACGAAAACATAGCCGGTATTTTAGATTTTAAATTAAATTTGTTGATACGATTTTCCTTTGATAAAAGACCGACAACTTTTTGCTACTACACTCGTATTAGTCTAGGGGCTAGGGGCCAGATAGGTTTCCGTAGCCAAACAGAATTCCACGGCTGCAAATAACTTATTTTTAAGTATTTTGACTTCTCGAAACCAAAAAACTTGGTGGCAAAGCCTGAAAGTGGTCAGTTTAATTGTTGTTAACAAATTGAATGTTTAAATGGCTGTAAAAAGTTTATTTTTATAGCTAGTACAATTTTTTATCTGTTAATTATTACGTTTTCTCACAACAAACATATATTTTTTTGAAAATTAAAAAAAGATTAACTTTAACCAAAGTTATTGCAAATTTAGTGCAAATATATTACATTTTCCGTCTCTGCGCGCACCAATTTTACCATATCTCTGGTTCAATTGGACGGATTGAGACGCACATCTCATTTTAAAACTTAAACTTTATTTTACAAGATAGGTAAGTTCCATTGATTAATTAATTTATTTAAAAATTAATGGCAGCTTAGAAAGTTGTGGAATTTCAACGAAAATGTTGGCTTTATTGGTTTATAAAACTTTTTTTGTTATTCAATTTTTATGAAAAGCCAAAAAAGTTACCGGTTATTGTTCCTCGCATCCTAACAATGATTTCATGCCTTGCTTGATTGTTAGAATGCAAAGAACAATATCCGGTAACTTTTTTGGCTTTTCGTCGAAGTTGAATAATAAAAAAAACCTTATAAACAATTAAAACCGGCATTTTCGTTGAAATTTCACAACTTTCTAAGATGCCATTAATTATTAAATAAATTAATAAATAAATGGAACTTAGAACCAGATATGGTAAAATTAGTGCGCACGGAGACGGAAAATGTAAGAAATTTGCACTAAATTTGCAATAACTTTGGTTAAAGTTAATTTTTTTTAATTTCCAAAAAAATACATATTTGTTATGAGAAAACGTAACTATTAGCGAATAAATTGTACTAGCTATAAAAATAAACTTTTTACAGCCATTTAAACATTTAATTTGTTGATAACAATTAAACTGACCACTTTCAGGCTTTGCGACCAAGTTTCTTTGGATTCAAGAGGTCAAATATTTAAGAATAAGTTGTTTGCACATCGGGCTCCTGGACTATATGGTGCACGTGTGCAAATTAAAACTGGGTTAAAAGGTTACTGAACCACAGGTTACCCTAGGTCGGAAACACGACGTACCGAGTTGTTTATTTGTCTCCGTCCCATTGTTTTTTTATGGAATATACAAGTCTCTCTTCTAATTGCAGTCAATATTTAAATACTGCATACAATTTATCCTCTCTTTATAATTTATCTAGTGAGTGTTGGTTTTTTATGACATTATTTCTGTAACGAAATTGAAATGGTTATGAAATGAAATTTAAATTATTTGAACTTTTGGGGTTTTGTAACTTCAATATTAAATCTTATTTAAAGTGAAACAGCTAATTTCTTTGCAGCCATAATAGTCACATTTGGTCAGATGAAACACACTACTACCCGCACACTACTCGTCGGTGGTATAGCTTTCAGAGGAGATTCGGTGTCAATGTCAATGGCGATCGTTTAATTGGGCCGCATTTTCTACCTGAACATCTGAATGGGCCGCGTTACTAATTTTTAGTAGAATTGTTTGAAAACCTTCCCCTTCGGGCTTACAGCAAATGTTGTTAAAATATTAAAATTATGATGCTAATAAAAACTGATTTTTGGCAAGGCATGCTCAGACCTCGAGGTTCTTGCTGGGCAACAATAACAATTTAATATGTTGATTGCATAAATAAAAAATAATTTATAGCATTTTAAATTATTATTGGCTGACGTGAGCAAAACCGTTTATTTATTGTCTTTATATGAGCGAAAATATATAAATATGGCAACGTTGCATCTAGGGCGCGTTGTTCATAGGTTCATATCGTAGCCGTGCATAATATTGTGACGTCAGCCGGTCAGTAACAGCCTGAAAAGGGGGTTAAATAATGATTTGAAAATATTTTTTTTCAGCTTAAATATGCATTTACATTTTTTTTTAATCACGCCATCGTATTATACTCATTTTTCTCTATCTGCTCTTAAAATTAATGACATTATGACTGAATCACCCTGTATACAGTGTTTAAATTGTGACAAAATGAATTCCAACCAAATTTATCTAATTTTATCTTCTATCTATCTTTTAATATATTTAGTTAATTTAATTTAACCGAAACATGGGCAAGCAAAGATTATATTTGTTAGAATATTTTCAGGTCAGTAAGATTTGTCGAACTGCTTATAATAATAAATGTCGATTCGAATCCGGATCTCGTTTCTTACACAAACGCGTTGAAAGTTCACACCTCGTAAAGATCAATTCAAATTTTTATTAGGTATCAGGTTAAAATTAGGTAGTCACGCAATCTTGTGAGAAAACCATCCGCTGCAAAGCTTTAATTCATCCTGAGAGACTTCATGATCTATCAACTTTGAAGATATAAAAAACACCGTCGCGTCGTTGGGGAAACTAATAATTGTAACATAATAATTAATGCTTGCAACTGTATTTTATTATCCTAGCATTTTAGATTTTTCAGTTATTTTGGAAAATAGTAAATGTGGCGTTTTCGAAAATCGTATGTAACTTTTTTATTTACCTAGAGAAATTTTTAAAATCTGAGGACACTTTTTCACAGCAAGTTTTTTCGAGGAATTTCACCGTATATTCAGATCTTCACTGCGACGTTTCGGTTGTGAGAAACCACCATCAACTTTTTTTTTTTTCTTATGGGGGCCATATTGAATTTTAAGCCGAGCATTTTTTTGTCTTTTCAATGATATAATATAAGTAAGAAAAAACCTCAAAAATTGATATTTTAATATGTTTAATAAATCTGGCAACACCGCATAATTTTCTGAAACTATTATACATAGAATAGTCTCAAATTTTTCTACAAACTTATTATTAGTTTCATGGCTTTTAATTGCGGCTAATCTCATCATATTACAGGTATTACAGGCATTTTGTGAGAATTCTGAAATATTTTTCAATTTTAATGGTCCATAATACACAAAAATAACACTAATATCGATTCCATTAAGTCCCAAATCGAAGCGATCAGGCGTTAAAGCTTAACAATACCCGGCCCCGCTGAATGACTACTGTGACTGCCGCGTAAATACTCGTCGGAGCCAATTAATTAGTTTTGCACCACCTGTTTTTCAATTTTAATTAAAATTTGTCGCACACTATCGGCATAGCTGCACGGGACGCGATTTGAAACCCCGTTTGCCCATGTTACGTTTTTAGATAGATCGTCCAGTTAACACAATGTACACAATTTGTTGATTTAAAATTAACCTTTTGTACGGATATATGTATGTACATATCGCGTCACGTATAAACGTTTATTGCAGGATACGTCAATAACAAAGTTTCTGTTCATTCGTAGAAACTTAAAACTGAGGGGCGATCCGCTAAGGAAAAAACGTACGAAGATTACAAAATTTCTGAAATCTCTTGTAATGTATCTGCAGATTTCAATATCGATTAAAAAAAAATTACAAATTTCATATAAATAATCAAGATTACAATATCTTTCAACCGATTACAAAACATTTCAGGAGATTTCAGTTATTTTAGTAGATTTCAATGATTATTTAAGATTTCAATAGGATTATTCGAAATTAAAAGAAGATTTCAAAATTTCTTAATAATATTTCAAGGAATACGGGAAGATTACAATAAGTTTTGAATGTCCATTTGAACAAAAATAATTGAATTAACTTCAACTGTCATTCATTTCATTCATTAACAGTAGTGCTTTGATTAAGAATTTCCAGTATCATTTTTACGCAAAAATTGTAACATTCTGATTAAGTTTTTGTTCGAATGAACGTTAAAAACTTTTTGTCATGACAAAAATGATAACGCCATTTTGAAAGTAGGTAAGTATATATTTTTATTGAAAGATAAAAATATAATAATCCAATAAACTAATAAAAATAAAAAAAAAAAAAGTAACATAAAATAAACATTTTCCCAAAAAATAAATAATAAGAAATATTTTAAGCTTTTATTAACACTTGTATTTAATACTTTACCTGTATACAGTGTATTTAAAAAAGACGCGGCAATATTTAAGGGGGTGATTGCCCAGATCATTTTATAAAAAAAAGTTCCTATAAACATACGTCCGCAAACGCTTCGTTACCGATCTACAGAATGTTGAAATTTCATTAAAAAAACAGTAAAAATTAAATTTCTCCAAAACCTCTTGATATTATAATGAAATTTTAGGCCTGTCAATAGCTATGGCAGACGCGTACTTTGCAATACAAAACGATTTTTTAGTCTTACCAGTGACTAGCTATTTTTAATGAAAAAAATAGGACCCCGCTGGTTTTTCTAAAAATATAATTTTTTAATTCCTTGTTCAATTATGAAGAAGAAAGCTTTCCTCAGATTATACGCACCGTACGTCACACCGTTATTGAGTAAAAAAATAAAAAACATTTTATTGCGCACCTAAACCCAATGTTGTTTTAATTGAGAAATTTAAATTATTGAACAAAGAAATTCAAATTATCAAATTTGATTGATTTTTGAAATGTGGTACATACTGTTGTTTGTAGTAGGTAATAATAAGGGGCTGCGTTTTAGAGAAATTTAATTTTTACTGTTTTTTAATGAAATTTCACATTCTGTAGATCGGTAACGAAGCGTTTGCGGACCTATGTTTATAGGACTTTTTTTATAAACTGACCTGAGCAATCACTCCCTTAAATATTGCCGCGTCTTTTTTAAACACACTGTATACAAGTAAAGTATTAAATGCAAGTATTAATAAAAGCTTAATATATTTTTTATTTATTAGTTTTTGGGAAAATACTTACCTACTTTCAAAATAGCATTATCATTTTTGTCATGACAAAATGTTTTTAACGTTCATTCGAACAAAAAACTTAATCAGAATGTTACAATTTTTGCCCAAAAAATGCCTGATACTGGAAATTCTTAATCAAAGTACTACTGTTAATGAATGAAATGAATGACATTTGAAGTTAATTCAATTATTTTTGTTCAAATGGACATTCAAAACTTATTGTAATCTTCCCGTATTCCTTGAAACCTTATTAAGAAATTTTGAAATATTCTTTTAATTTCTAATAATCCTATTGAAATCTTAAGTAATCATTGAAATCTACTAAAATAACTCTGAAATCTCCTGAAATGTGTTGTAATCTTGATTATTTATATGAAATTTGTAATATTTTTTGAATTGATATTGAAATCTGCAGATACATTACAAGAGATTTCAGAAATTTTGTAATCTTCGTCTGTTTTTTCCTTGGCGGATTGCCCTTCGGAACACACCAATCGCACCATATAGGTTTCTGTCGAGGTTTCTGTGGCATTCTTTGGAAAATGAGGTAGGGGGGGGGCGTTGTATAACGACTACATCGACGAAATTCATTAGCTGATTACATAGATTACAACGAGGATTACAGATAAGATTACGTAGATTACATAAAGATTCCAGGGCAAACGTACGAATATTACATCAGCGGATCGCCCCTCGCTTAAATCATCATATTCACACTTGATCGTTTCAACAAATAGACTGAACGTTCTGTAAGAAAGTTATCGTTCCGGTTATTTTAGACCAAAAGTTTCAAGCATAACATAATTTGTATAGGATGTCCCTAAAAGACACGATACGTATTAAGTTAGTTCTTGATGTCCATCCAAACAAATTACAATAAATCGATGAAAATCTGAAAAATATCAAACGGTGTCAAAGTTTTTTATTTATTAGCACGTTTAACTACAAAATGATAGTGAAATATGTAAACAAAATAAGAAGTCTAATCATCTTTAATACTTTTTTCAAACGCGTTTTTTGACTGAACTTGAAGGCTCTGTATGCACATCGTCTCATTTCATCGTTTTCATTCATTTTGAATTCTATTGAATCCGATTTTTAACCTGTAAAATTTTTTAATTACGTCTGACGATCTCCGCCGACCTGATTTTGCTGGTTTACATGTGCATTAGTAAAGTGTTAGTCTATTAGTATAAAATTATTATAATTTCAACATCCTGTCTCTTGTAAATCAAAAGCTTCAGACCTTCAACAACCTCCTGAAATTACGACTTGGAGTTAAAAAACGCTCCGTATTCTGTGACCAACGGTCTTGTATAACTCAACGCCCCGCATTTGTTAACATACTTTATTCCTATTTTTCTCCGCAAGGAGACCTTCGCTCCAGGAAGGGAAAATAGTAATATCGCGTGCCCACTTAGTTGAACAACGGTGATTCCCGGACGTGTCAGAAACAATATAAAAGCCTCCGTTGACACGGGTCACTCCGAAAAAACTCCAGGAGACAGGTACAACTTGTAGGTGGATTAAAATGGAAATGCCTGCCCTGGCAAAAGTGGGCAAACCAGACCTACGGAGTGGTGACAGAAACCTACATTTTGCCCTGTGATTTTAGTAATGAAATGTCTTTCATGAGAATAATTCATTTTTAAAATTATCATCAAAAGGCACACTTTATCCGCTTTTAAATATGAAACGATTCGTGAAAACATTTCATATAAAAGTCAAACGAGTTGAGCGAGCAGGAAAAACTCAATTTCCAACAGAAAATTACTCAACTTCCCAATGAGAACGTGATGGTTAAAACCTCAGAGTAATAAATAAAGGGGAGGCCGCATTCCCTATTTCAGTACACAATGTTAACATGTAACCTCAACCTATTGTATCTTGATAAACAAATGATACATAAACACAATGGTCCCTGGTACAGTGGCGTACCGAGTTTAGGTTTAAAATCTATCATAATATAAGGAAACCATAAAAATTACACTTTTTAATAGAATAAAATCAGAAGTGCTCGATTATTTAAGCTTTCATCTGTAATAAATAGACAATAAATAGGAAAAAGTTAATGGTTTCTTCAAAATCTATAATTAATATTTTAAAAACATTTCCAGAACAAAAGAGTGACTAAAGAAAACTCCTCGATTGAAACTATCATTATACTATAGCTATAGCAATGTCATTGCCTACTATTAATTCTATTATTTCATAGTTCTCGATTACTGGAAGAACATTTATTAAAATAAATAATTTAAATAAAACTACAAGAAAAGGAGCAAAAATATATTTAATTAAAATCTGCTGGAATATAAACAATGCAAAGAAAACAAAACATATTTGTACTAAAAGTAACGGAAAAATGAATTTACATTGAACAACATTTAATCGTATGGGAAAATAAGCATGTTTTAAATGTACGCAACAAAAATAAGCTGAATTTTGAGCTCATAACATTGACAGCTCGTCTCTTATGGAACAGGGACAACATGTGATTGAAGATGTTTTATAGCAACATCTATAAAATTTCCTTCACTGGCAATTTCTCGAAGAGGGAACCTTTGAGACGGCACAACCATTTCATCAACACTGTGCTAAAACGTATTACCTTCCAAATGTTGTATTAATAGGCACAGCTCCATGTGTGAGACATCGTTTTCCAGTTACTGTTACCTTAATATCTGTAGCACGGAAATGCTTCGACAGACATAATTATCCTTTGAAAAATCATATTCAGATATGGCGAAATTTTCTAGCCACACTGCTCGTATCGCAGGATCTTATGGTATTCTACAAATAAACACAGAGCTAGTGTCAGTATCAAAATACAAACATAATAAATTAACAAATAAAATACTTAGGACACCTTACACCCTTGTAAGAACGCCCATGGAAACAATGTCAAACTTACTTGTGAAAAGAAGTAGCACATATTTGGCTCTTTTCCTGTAATTGTCGGCATATTATACGCCGCTTTGGCATTTTTATTGAAATTAGATAAAAAAACAGTTTAAAAAGACACAAAACACTGAACTCGGCTAATATCTATTTCACAACAATAGACTGTAATAATGGCGTCCCCTTTAGAACCGTTTAATACCAGGCAATGATGCCACTTACGGCGTTTGTATTGCTAGGAATTTCAATAATGTATTTTTTTTCAGATATTCAAAATCTATAATTATAAAACAAGTGGCAAGAAAATAGTGTCGTAGTCTTATGCATATTACAATGTAACTAATTTGTAAGTCGAGGTCAAGAATGAGGTAGATCCTTGTACGATAATCAATTAAAATGACCGCTGTACCTAGCTATAAAGATAAAAATGTAACATTGGCATCAATGTCAATGACATCACAAAGTACCAATGTTTGTAAATACACATATGTCAACACTTCACTATCGAATGTAAATAAAGGCGTCCCCTTTATTTATTAGTCTGAGATTAAAACGTTATAAAAACATAGATAAGCTTAATAAAACACAGCGTGCAGTATACACATTTCGATTTCAGTGGAAACATACTTTACGCGGAAAATAGCGAAAATACCGTCCCCAAAAACCGAAAAATTGAAAAATAAAATAAACTTAATAAAATGAAGCGATGACGTATTCGGATTTGGTAGAGTCTACTTGCATATTCCAATCGTGTAAACAATGATCAAGCAGGTGCAGTTTCGAAACTATCGGTCGAAACGGGTCCTTACCAGACACGCACATATTTTAAATAATTATTTTACCGTTGTATGCGATTGGAAAAAAACGTATAACTGTGTTATTAAAAGCTTCAAATGGGACACTACGTTGTAGTAATGAAAACCCATAAAATAAAATAAAAATGCTCGTTAAAAATAACGTTGGTTAGCGAGACAAATATTTAGGAACTTAAAAGCTAAAAGATAAAATTTTTGTGTACAGCTTTTCTCAAAAACGACCGCTATAATCCGTCTTGAACTCCAACAACAATTTAATTATAAAATACTAACAAAGTTCCAGTCGACGCAAGCGTTGATCTCGCTCCGGAGGAAGTTTTATTACCAGCCGAAGGCCAGAAGCGAACTCCGTGACTCTAGTGTATTAATTTTGAGTAATTTATGTGCCAAGTTCGGTCCGGCCGTGATTACCAAGTTTTGTTTCGCTCACGATTTTCCAACTGCTGATATTTTGAGCTAATAAATTCCTCATTTATACGGATTTCTTGGCCGTCCGGGCTTATCTTAGACGGCTTTAATGGTAAACTAACTTCCCGGAAGCCAATTAAGCTGTTGATTGCCACCTGCACAGTCGCTACTCTATACATAATTCCGAAAGTTTATCTCACTTTAGTTGCAATTCGCCAAAAAGTACAAGAACAAACACTACTTTTTTTACAAGTGAACGAAATAACGAACACATGTTATTTTCTATTTTATTACTAATTTAAACAAATTCAACTGCTTATCGAATGAAATCAAATAATATTCTTCGATACCAGAAGTCTAGGTCTGCAAAATATATCATATATGATTCCTAACTGTTGATATTGCGGGAAACAACTATACATGCTCCAACTAGTGTTGAATTACACCAACAATGCCTAAGTAAATAGTTAATAATAAATAATTATCCAAAATTAAAAGTGTGTCAAGGGTGATGCTGAAACAGCAAAACTACAAGGTAGTTCTCTTTTGTATTAATTAAAATAAAAAAGTGGGCATTTATTTTGAACACCCTTGCGTACTTGAATCATTTCTAATGACTGTTCCGGGCAACCGGAGAAATTACCAGCTGAATCAGTGGATAATGTGCAAATTTGACGAGGGTAAAAGAGTTAAATTCACCCCCCAATGAATATGTCGTCAGGAAGCCCATTCATCCTGCTGGGTTTGCCCTTTAAACAAAACGGGCGCGACACAGCGGCACTTTTCGACCGTTGAATAATGCGTAGGTGTTGATTTTAGCTGCTTCAATATATCCGCGTCCAGTTACAATTATTTTGTCGTAAACCTGAGCCTTGACGAATCGTTCATAATGTAATCCCATGTTTTTCATCGTCCAATAAGAATTAACATCCAAAAAACGTCATGTTTTAACTTTTACACATTTTGTTTTGCCTAAATTTAAATTAAAATTGATTTTAGTGATGTCAAATCAGTCAAAGCTATCAAATGATTTAGAAAGGCATACTGGGTACGTGGTAATATTTCATTTCATTAAAATACAAATCGAACTAGAACTGAAAAGTTCTTTGTCCGCTACTGATTTACTATCTAATCCTGTCCATCGAAAATTACAGTCCCTAAACGGATAGGAATTGAAGAGGGCTGTTCTCAATTTACTACACATTCAGTTTCAAATTTAATAAAGGCCCGACTCTTACCCGAATGTCTCTCTTATATAGAGCGCGCTTTGTCGAAATACAATATCGATTTGCTACTCTAAAATTAAGTTATAGACCCTTTGATAACAAATACTAAAGAATAATTCGTATCGTATCGTTGTGAAGTAAAAAGAATACGTTTTAGAGATGGGTCCATATTCTTTTTTGCTACGGGTACCGTCTGCAGCCTCTATAGAGACCCAGCCGAGGTTAATGAGAAATTACTACCCTAAACACTATACAGGGTGATTCAGTCATAATGTCATTAATTTTAATACGATGGCGTGATTAAAAAAAAATTTAAATGCATATTTAAGCTGAAAAAAATATTTTCAAATCATTATTTAACCCCCTTTTCAGGCTGTTACTGACCGGCTGACGTCACAATATTATGCACGGCTACGATATGAACCTATGAACAACGCGCCCTAGATGCAACGTTGCCATATTTATATATTTTCGCTCATATAAAGACAATAAATAAACGGTTTTGCTCACGTCAACCAATAATAATTTAAAATGCTATAAATTATTTTTTATTTATGCAATCAACATATTAAATTGTTATTGTTGCCCAGCAAGAACCTCGAGGTCTGAGCATGCCTTGCCAAAAATCAGTTTTTATTAGCATCATAATTTTAATATTTTAACAACATTTGCTGTAAGCCCGAAGGGGAAGGTTTTCAAACAATTCTACTAAAAATTAGTAACGCGGCCCATTCAGATGTTCAGGTAGAAAATGCGGCCCAATTAAACGATCGCCATTGACATTGACACCGAATCTCCTCTGAAAGCTATACCACCGACGAGTAGTGTGCGGGTAGTAGTGTGTTTCATCTGACCAAATGTGACTATTATGGCTGCAAAGAAATTAGCTGTTTCACTTTAAATAAGATTTAATATTGAAGTTACAAAACCCCAAAAGTTCAAATAATTTAAATTTCATTTCATAACCATTTCAATTTCGTTACAGAAATAATGTCATAAAAAACCAACACTCACTAGATAAATTATAAAGAGAGGATAAATTGTATGCAGTATTTAAATATTGACTGCAATTAGAAGAGAGACTTGTATATTCCATAAAAAAACAATGGGACGGAGACAAATAAACAACTCGGTACGTCGTGTTTCCGACCTAGGGTAACCTGTGGTTCAGTAACCTTTTAACCCAGTTTTAATTTGCACACGTGCACCATATAGTCCAGGAGCCAGATGTGCAAACAACTTATTCTTAAATATTTGACCTCTTGAATCCAAAGAAACTTGGTCGCAAAGCCTGAAAGTGGTCAGTTTAATTGTTATCAACAAATTAAATGTTTAAATGGCTGTAAAAAGTTTATTTTTATAGCTAGTACAATTTATTCGCTAATAGTTACGTTTTCTCATAACAAATATGTATTTTTTTGGAAATTAAAAAAAATTAACTTTAACCAAAGTTATTGCAAATTTAGTGCAAATTTCTTACATTTTCCGTCTCCGTGCGCACTAATTTTACCATATCTGGTTCTAAGTTCCATTTATTTATTAATTTATTTAATAATTAATGGCATCTTAGAAAGTTGTGAAATTTCAACGAAAATGCCGGTTTTAATTGTTTATAAGGTTTTTTTTATTATTCAACTTCGACGAAAAGCCAAAAAAGTTACCGGATATTGTTCTTTGCATTCTAACAATCAAGCAAGGCATGAAATCATTGTTAGGATGCGAGGAACAATAACCGGTAACTTTTTTGGCTTTTCATAAAAATTGAATAACAAAAAAAGTTTTATAAACCAATAAAGCCAACATTTTCGTTGAAATTCCACAACTTTCTAAGCTGCCATTAATTTTTAAATAAATTAATTAATCAATGGAACTTACCTATCTTGTAAAATAAAGTTTAAGTTTTAAAATGAGATGTGCGTCTCAATCCGTCCAATTGAACCAGAGATATGGTAAAATTGGTGCGCGCAGAGACGGAAAATGTAATATATTTGCACTAAATTTGCAATAACTTTGGTTAAAGTTAATCTTTTTTTAATTTTCAAAAAAATATATGTTTGTTGTGAGAAAACGTAATAATTAACAGATAAAAAATTGTACTAGCTATAAAAATAAACTTTTTACAGCCATTTAAACATTCAATTTGTTAACAACAATTAAACTGACCACTTTCAGGCTTTGCCACCAAGTTTTTTGGTTTCGAGAAGTCAAAATACTTAAAAATAAGTTATTTGCAGCCGTGGAATTCTGTTTGGCTACGGAAACCTATCTGGCCCCTAGCCCCTAGACTAATACGAGTGTAGTAGCAAAAAGTTGTCGGTCTTTTATCAAAGGAAAATCGTATCAACAAATTTAATTTAAAATCTAAAATACCGGCTGTTTTCGTAGTAGCTGTAGTCGCCCAGGTGCATCGAGTGTACGAAGTGGTCGGTTATATGTCAAATACTAACCTGGCGAGCTTGAACCTGAACTTGGCAACGCTGTTCCTTTAGCCGACAACTGTTCGTGACATTACGTTACAAAATTTTCCGAGCATCCGGGCATCGGCAGGGCAGCCCTCGTAGCGGGAGTTATGGGTTGATTTCCTTCATTTTTAAAAGTCGAGTAAAAATTTTTATTTACGATTTTCTGTCTTTATTAAGCCTTCCGAATACGTGGTTAAAATTAATGACATTATGACTGAATCACCCTGTATACACGGAAAGACAAATGGGGCATCTCTCAAATAATTTATGATAGACCCCGTGCGATCCCCTAAGTGTTAATTCTCGAATGAAAAACATCATTTCGATATTCCGCCCTGCCGCGGTAGTGTAATCGTGATAAATGTTGGCGGTTTCGAAAAACTGTTAAGCGAAGTGGGCCCTAGGGGCCATCAATTCGACTGGGCGGTTTTAAAAATCATTTTGGATGCATTGTGAGCGCCGACATCTATCTCGATTTGATCCCGAAATGAAGATAAGTTTGCTCGGGCGCAATACACCGGCCGAAAAAGTTAAAGACGTTACTCTAAAGATACATTTTTATTAATTTCGTGTTGCCTTTTCTTCGCTACGGACTAGAGGTCGAAACCTGTCAATATTTTTTTACATCTTACAGAATCAATAGACTTGTATTAATTAAATATTTAGAATTGAAATTTATATTATAATTTCAATTTGTATACGAATCGGCCTCCTTTGATAGAAACGGAAATGTTTATTTCTCATTTTACGCATTCTTCATTAAAATTTTTGCTTGTCATTAAAATGCGGTTGACATGGAGAACTTTCACCTGGCATGTACAGGGTGCTCAGAAAATTGGTAAATATAAAAATCGTTCGGGAATAAACTGTCTTTGTTTTTAACAGTACAGAAATATGTTATTAAGGAAAGTTGTTTAGAATTGAAATTTATATTATAATTTTAATTTGTGTACCTACGAATCGACCTCCTTTGAAAGAGACGGAAGGTAAAAAATGTTTATTTTTCATTTTACGAGAAAAGGGCATTCTTCATTAAAATAATAATTAAGTAGTAGAAGCCTTAAGTATACAAACAAATTACCTATGGTAAAAATCCAATATGGCGTGCTATCAAAAAATTGCATATACCTATAATAGAGCAAAAAGATTTTCTTGAAGAGGTTCCAGCTCTGTATTGGCGATGCGATGTCTTTCAATATTTCTGAAGGTTTGATGATTGGGGTTGGACGATTCGGATATCTTTCAGAATACAGGCGGGTTTATTCGTCAAAACTAATGTAGGTATCTGTTGGACTAGTTAAAATTAATGAAACTGACTCCTTATACCTTAATGACAATTCGTGAAAATAATAGGTACCTAGATGATTATAGAATTTATCAAACAAAAGTACAATACAAAAAAAGTATTTTTCTCTCATAAGAGTGAAAAAAATGTTCCTCTACCTCGATCGTAAAGAAAAATTCCTTTATAGCTCTGTATTCATTTACCACAGTATATATAAATAACCTTTTCGATGTTTTTTTTTCTATACCCAAAATATAATAGGTATCCTACAAGTTGCAGAAACGAGTTTCTTTTGTTATCTTTATAGCAGGGCTTATGTGTATAAATGCGTTTCGGCGAAATATGGAGCAATATGTAAAAAGGTGGTGTTTTTAATAACAAGAAACAATATTTCTTTTCTGGTTATATTAACCCACAGCTGAAATAAAAGTAGGCCAAAATAATGTAGGATATTGCTTCTTATAAATCTTCAGGATATAGTTCCCTATTTGAAGTATGCCAATTTTAGAAACGGCTTTGCATATTGTTTGTATTGATACACCGTGTGTATTGAATCTATAGCTAAAGAATGAATTAGATAGACATACACTGAGCTCGTAAAGTTTGGAATAAATTCGAAAAATCGTTACTGAAGGGTTTTGACAGGAAATGCTCGGACACGTCAACTTTAGTTTATAAAATGTCACTTTTATTAGCAATCGACTTTTTTTTTGTTTTGTTTGTTTTTGATCTATGACGTCATCGGCAATTTTTTTAAATGGCAACCCATATTTTTTTCCACGGATTTCGATAGAGCACATTTTTCTGAGTACGAATATGTCAAAAACGCATGACCTTCAAGATGGAAGTTTTCGAGATATTCGGTTCCAAAGTTTCAAGAATGCATTATACAAGCGATGACAAAATACTAATCATTTATCAAGGAAGCGCTGGAAAAATTACAGTTTTGATAGTTGAAGTTTGTTCTCGCAAGTTTGTGTTTTAAACTGTCTATTATCTCGAAAACTTCCATCTTGAAGGTCGTACGTTTTTGACATAATATTCATGCTCCGTAACTGATCATAAAAATTTCGATTCTTTCCCTTTCACTCAAACGACGGACCATTTTCAAATAAAATGAATTCTGATAGAATAATGATTAATCAACTTAAAATAAAACACAAACTTGCGAGGACAAACTTCAACTATCAAAACTGTAATTTTTCCAGCGCTTCCTTGATAAATGATTAGTATTTTGTCATCGCTTGTATAATGCATTCTTGAAACTTTGGAACCGAATATCTCGAAAACTTCCATCTTGAAGGTCATACGTTTTTGACATATTCGTACTCAGAAAAATGTGCTCTATCGAAATCCGTGGAAAAAAATATGGGCTGCCATTTAAAAAAATTGCCGATGACGTCATACATCAAAAACAAACGAAACAAAATAAAAGTCGATGGCTGAAAAAAGTGACATTTTATAAACTAAAGTTGACGTGTCCGAGGATTTCCTGTCAAAACCCTTCAATAACGATTTTTCGAATTTATTCCAAACTTTACGAGCTCTGTGTATAGATAGATAGATAGATTTGAGACATAAAATGTATAAGAAACGTCATAACAAGTTGTTAAAAAAGAATTTACATTTTAACAAACATTTAAACGCGCGTAATGTATAAAAAACATAAAATATATAAAACATAATATAAAAAAGAGTAAATAAACGTTATAAGTAATGCTTGATTAAGTAATAAAAGTCTGCGGTACTATGTAAGCACTTTTCAACAAGATACAATTTTAGATTGAATTTAAAAGCATTTATACTTTTAATATTTTTTATATTTTCTGGAAGATTGTTGAACACTTTGGAGCTTTAAAAGTAATATTCACTCTAGAATGAGGGATACGGATACGCAAATCGTTCTTTATTCTAGTGTTTATGTTATGGACGTCACAGTAAGCTAAAAACTTAGATTTATTATTAAACACAAACATATCTCAAACACATAAAGGCCAAAAAGGGTTAAGAATTTATATCTACCAAATAGTTCCTGACATGAATGTGTACTAGGGACATCAGCATTGCATCGCAATATTCTCTTTTGCACCACAAAACCATCACGTGAGAGAGTGAAGTCAGCCCAAAAGGCAATTCCATACCTTAGTCGGCTTTCAACATGGGCATAATACAGTTTTAGTAAATGGTCAGTTCCAATTCCATTTCTAATGTTATAAAAAAAAAAGGTGTTAAAACAAGCCCACCCCTTACGCTTTTCAATTTATAGGAGGGATATTTCATAATACAAGTAGAGCTCATACAGATCCTAGACACTATCGGTTCTCTGTTCCATGATTAAAACGGCTCGAAGCAAATCTCCCGCTATTTATAGTTTACTCGTAAAGAGCCCAAACAACTCCGCAATATATTACATTTAAACATCGACATGTGGACTTGTATAAATTGAAATCCAACCGCACACAAATGGAGAAATACGCTAGTAATGCCGGCTTATAATAACTAGCGTTCAATAAATTGACAGAATGGGGCTGGGGAATAATGCAATTTCATTTCGCGGGTCTGGAATTGGATGTTGTCCTGGAGCATATCAGGAATGTCTACTCCACAGGTAGCGGAACCAGATTGTAGTGGCGACAGACACTAAGTGAAACTTTACTGTAGCGTTGGTTGAATGGTAGAAAATAATCTCTATCTAATATGGCCCATTTATGATGATGTATCACTTATGGATGAAAATTAGCTAACTGTCTAGAAAATTACCGGACCACAGAACATTTCTGAGTGAATAAAAAAGAATATGATAAGGTTTTATTTGTAAATATTCGTAAAAATATAAATATTAATATTATACCAACTGAGTGTAAGAAAAATTTACATAAAATGGAAATTTTGTTATGAAATTGTACTTTCATTTGTTGCAGTGTAATGTTATCAAGCTAGGTTAGGTTAGGTTAGACTTCGATATCTTACCATCAGTTATTTAACTAAAACCTCGGAATGGTTTTCAAGGAACTTGAAATATAGTTTTATTAATACTTACATACGTGTCAATAGGCATTATTATGCCGCATAAAAAACATGTAAATGTAAATACGCTAATGGCGTTATTGTGTCGAGTGGATAAACGATATACTCGAATTTGTGTGAAACGTGTTACGGTGGCTAAGTGTTATTGATTTATTGACAGCTATTTTGGTTATTACTGAAATAAAATCATCATTCCCTACTGTTACTAACAATTAAATACCTCGTAGCTGGTAGCCTGTTATTTTTATAATCAGTACGAAGAGAATGGAAGCAGAAACTACAGGGTCGATAGTGGTGCAGAGAAACAATTCGTTTTGTTTGTGGTCGAGTTGATTTAAAAGCACCCATTACGCGAGTTGTTTTCATATTTTACCCACAAAAGAATTACCTATCGAAAGATCTATAATTTAGGGCCATGGAAAAAGTACCAAGTAATTAAAGTGGGAGAAGGATAGAACGTATTTTCATGTCAGATTTCATCTAAAGGCTTTGCAGGAACACAAAACCAATATAAAACAAAGTTTGCCTGAGAAAAATTGAAGGAAATCCTTTGGAAAACTTTATATAACTTTCTTAATATAAAAATATAAAGAAAGTAGTAAAAACGTTGCCATGAGGGTGATCAAGTGAATGAGAAGTAGTCTTTTATAAGGGGGTGGATCGTTATGCGTTATGTTTACATAATGCGGGTTTAATACTGCCAAAATGTATACGATTAGATTTCTGTGCCCAAAACGAGGGAAAAAATTGTAATGTAAAATTTTTCGGTAGTAGATTTTACAGACAAAATTGAATCCCTTAATAATCGCATGCCGTACAGTATATTCAAAAAGCTTTTAAGATAAATGAAAAGAAAACATGTTTTTTATTAACTCGCCTTCAACTTTATGCCACAATTTCCCTTGCCCTTTGCAAGAAACTTTTACCCATCGATGTTCAATAGCACAGCCAGAGAACCCCTGTTTATAAGTACCTTTTACTGTGTTTTTGTATGAAAAAGAAACACCCTCTGAACTTTTCGTATTAAACGGAAAACGCCGACGCTATATTAAGTAACACTTGACATTTTCAATTTATAAACAGAGCCCGTCTGCGCTGTATAATACTCTAATTTGTGAACTGTAACTATCTAACTTGGAAGTTGAAATGTGACGAAATATTTGTTGTGGCGAACCAGTAATTAGCTGGGTGTATATATTTGCGAACGTTTGGGATTAGCTCATGCAATCCAATTAGAATGGATTAAATTTATGGCGCATTATAAAAAATTCGCAAGGGGCAATTAACTGAGTCTTTATACAGTGAATTTCAAAAAAGTGTGTTTAATTTTATACTCTAATTATTAAGCTGGAAAATTAGCAATGTTGGTATATTGGAAAATATGACTCTACACTGGTGCGTAAAAGCAAACCACTCGGAGAAAAAAAATCACGGTAAACACACTGACACAGCGCGGTAACAAGAAAAACAAAATAAACAAGTAGAATTTGCCAATAAGATGAACAAGATTAATGAATGATCGCGCTTTCATTCGATAAAATTCGTAAAACTCCGATTACCGTCAAGGACACTACCGATCGCTAAGATGCCGCCGACAACGTACCAGGGCGCGAAAATTTTCAACTCGGTTCCGAATTTTTTGAAATTAAAACATTTCCAAATATTACGAAATTCGAACTGAGGCAGTACCACATGCAGCTACCAAAATCTCGAGTTGTAAAATATTTTCCATGCTTATTGTAATTACTAGGTACACCCTCATGTAAAATGCTATTTGCAGCTCTTGTTTTGTAATATCCTGTTATTTTTTTTTATTTATATAGAACAGTAATCCTTTCGCTTGTAGCATTATAACATACTCACTCGTACCTGGTTCTCCTCGTAGGGTTCTAATTTAGCTTTCCCGGCACAGATTCAGGTGGACACGTATCCATCCCAATTTCTAATTCCGGCCATAAATCGACGGGGATTAGGGGTGGCCGACCGCCACCGCCACCGCCACTGTCCGTTATTGGGCATTATTCCGGTGCGTACGTCTCGGGCAGGGCCGCCTATTCATCCTGTTTGTTATTTATGCATCGACATCCCGGAGGAATTACGCCGAATATGAATCATTTATCACGGCCGTCTAAGACCTGGATTAAAGACGAGGTCGCGCGGCGAATAATAATCATTAGTCCGGGTCATTTGATTATCCTAGGTACAAAAGAGGCGCCGCCGACGCCGCCGGTACGCTGAAACGCCTCAATTTATGACCCTTTGTGCGGGAAATACGCCGTCTGCGCCAATGGATCAACCTGGGACTGTTTACTCTAACACCATGTATTCCTGTATTCCGGCACCAATATTTTTCTTACCCCATTAAAACATGTCAAATTAACAAAGAGATAAAAATACGACTTTTTACAACCTTTTTAATCCACTTTTTTAATAAATGGGTCCTAAAATGTACCTCCTACAGGAATCTTAAACAAATACTTATTTCCTATCAATTTCATAATTTCACAAAAAAAATGTAGGTATCAAATTTTTTTAAAAAGATAATTGTTCATTGTTTAAATAATTTTCATTGAAGTGTGGTATGATTTATGCTATTTTTTCCTACTTGAAATACAATGACTTAAGGGTCCCATATTCTTTAAATAGTGTTTTCCACAAAGACAAATAATTTCAAACATTTAATAACTGAATAATATAAAGCTTATCAAATAATAGGAATGTTATGTCATGCCATCTGGGTATTTTCAAAGACGCCGCAGTAAAACGAATAAACAGGTGCAAAAATCGATCAAACCATCAAGGTTTTAGATACTGAAATCTACGAAAATACTAACTTTTTTATATATAATTCCACATGTAAATATTCTTATAACATTTACTTGCTTAGTCCTACATATAAAATTATTTACTTTTATTTATAAGTACGTGAAAATTATTCTTAAAATGTGGGGTTAGAATAACAGCAAACGCATGTTTTACAAACGCTTTTTTTTTAGTTATTATTTTATTTCAGTAAATTTAAATGGTAACAATGAATAAACAAAACATCAAGGATTTTATTTATGTGCTTACTTTTGTTCTACACGTTTTACTTTTAAAGATTTCAGTACCTAAAAACGCCAGAAATTTCACTATTTCTCGGCCGGGAATATGGCCACCTTAACTTGATAGTAGATCATTATTACTTGATTTGAACTGGATTTGATTTGATGTCAAATTAAAAAACTAGTTTAAAAATCAAATTAACAATTAACTATATTGTGCTGACTTTTTACTACTACTGACAAATAACTGACATTCTTATTATATTTAAAAAAATAAAATGTGCATAAGGAGCTCATTCCTACTACGGTAGATACACCTTTAATTTTCTGATGATGATGAATTTGTTGTCCTGAAGATGGTTTGTAAATTTTAAGACTGACAAATCTTTTTAGACATGCTGTCTATAATAGATTTTACATTTAAAAGTTTTTTTATACTAACATATTTTTACAAAGTGCATTGTTCTGTATAAGTTTTCTTTTGATTTATTTAGAATATATGGGGATTTTATATGGGTGTATGGTGTATACCAATTTCATAAAAAAAAAGATCTCTTCGCATTTGTAGCACCAAGTTACGATCATAAACAAATGTTAATCCCACTGAATAAATTTAATAAACCTGTGAGATAACACGATTAAAATAAAAAGGGTATTATTTAGGTAATTTATCTAAATTTTTTTTCTGTAGTTCGATTTTAAGTAAATGCATATATAATTAATAAAAAAATTCAAATTTTGGATAGGTATAATCCATTAAATTTATCTAAAGAATTCTGTTTACAGCTTGAATAAATAAAAATTAGTGGTTTATTATGCAGGTATTTACAGGACCGGTATCCAATCTAAATGGCCAATTTTATCTTAAAGAAAACAAATTTATTTCACAGGGCGACATTGTTTCAGCGTAGGTACCTGGAAATGGAAAACATCTTTTTGTTGGTATTAAGGGAAGTGCCGTGGCCCGCTGCCAAGAAAATCTTTCGGCGTGTCGGAATTTCAGATCTCGCGTGCCGGTAACGCTGAAATTGGAATTTTCTTTTTTGCGCGGTCGCCCCCGCAAAAAGCGACGTCCGTTCGGGAGGTACGAGAAACATGTGTCGCCGTTTGGGAAAATGTGCTCCCATACGCGAGCTTTGCATTCGGTTTTTGCTGTCGTCCGGGAAATGTCCTTGAAAAATAGGACCAACTGAGCCGAGAAATCGCGTGAAATCAAGGAATTGTCGTGCGGCGCTGTGCATTTTCTGTAATGATACGGACGCGGTTCGATGGAGGCGCCAAATCAGATTCCTCCATTTTCCAATACCTTGCAAGTCGATTTTTAGAATCGTAATATTGTGCATTGAAGTTTTTCTCCACTAAGCCAGTCTGCGTTTGTAGGATTTTTTTTGCAATGACGTCATATGTTTACTTTATACACAATTTACTACAGGGAAAAATATGTGCAAAATGTACACTACTGTTTGTAATTTATATACAAAAAAAATGTAAGAATGCATTTTGTATAAAAAGCTTCAGGGACTGCAAAATATCGTCGTGACTTTGTTTTTGAATCGGGAATAGTAATTTATTAATGATTTTTCAGTATTTTCTATTTACTCATATTAAATATTTCTTAACTCTTGTCTTCTACAGTCACCACTCATACCGAGAATAACAATCACCTAAAATAAAATGTAGATACAGTTAGGTACCTTGGAAGAAAATTAAATTCGGGTCTTATTGGCAAATAGTACCTATGTATTTCAAATTAAATATTCATAATTATAAAATAATAAAAAGTTATTTGTGTTCTTCATAACTGTTATGTAGGTAACATATGTAGGTATGCAAAGAATGTTAATACTCCAAATTAAACAATTTCCGCCGCAGTTTCGAACGAATTTGGATCCTCTAAAAGTTCCATTTCGGTATCAATGTAACTACCTCATATTACGTACATTTAATTAAAACGATTTAAACTGCAATAGGACTATTCGCTGATTAAAGCTATTTTCCAATCCGAGCAATTTTAAATTCAGGAATTTCGAAAAAACATAAAAATCAGGAAAATCGAATGTTTAATATAATTTTTTCCTCCGAAGAATTTTGTAGGTAGAATATTATACCTGTGTTCAAGCCACTTTTTACGAGATACTTGTTAGAATATTAATAAAAAAAGCCAATTATTAATAATATTATATTTTATTATATATTAATAATCAACGGGGTTTTCTTTCGAATTCCGTTCCAAAGTGTTTCATTAAGAAAATCGCTTACAACTCGCAATTCCAGAGAAATGTTATTGCGATAAATTAGAGCATGCAATTATGTTTAATTGCCGAAAATCCCCTGGTAATTTACAAGAATTAAGAAAGTCACCTTCGCAATTTACGGCTTGTCCCCTCTCCCCTGCAACAGGACGAACAGATGGGTTTATTAAAACGTATAAATGACCCCGACGCGTCGCGACGCAGAAAACCTTTTACCGCGACCCGTTGATTTATGAAAATCTGCGGATTCGGCGGACCCGCGGCCATCTATTCCGAGCCGTTGACCGAGGCTATTGTTATTTTTGGTAATTAGGCCATTTTCGAGTGGATCATAAGTCACGCGGGTTAATTTTAATTCTTTCTACTCAAAATAATGGGAATTTCAATGGGACCGGTATTTGCGGACGGTTTGATTGATCGTCTCTGCACACAAGTGAAATATATCCCGCCCGCACTTTGAATTTCAAGTTAAAAACATTAGAGGAAAGGGAGATAATATGCTTTTCGTCGATATAATTGAAACAATACATCTAGATATCTATCTACATTTCAAGTTTTTAATAAAAAGTATTTGTTATTATATAAGTATTTGTATTGTATTATTATTTCTTAGTACTTTGTCTACTTTGTGAATGTCTGTATCGACGACTTCTGATGTTGATCTAATATAAACGAATTATACATTATACTACGGTCACTACATACTCAAACTCATGAATGTGCACAGGGACATATTTAGGAAAATTAAAACAGGTTAAAAAGTTATAAAATTCTAATCAAAATGGTTTTACAATCGTTTTCCTTATCTTCATCAGCTGAATCAATGGTAATATTAACCCAAAATAACAACACCGGCAACAGAATTAAACCGCGAATGATGCGCACAAAATGAAAATTATTATGCGATACGGTTCTGAAAAGTTTATATCTGGCGGAAATTGCGCCGTTCGAGCACGATTTCAAACCCGTAAAATTCAGTAGGTTTTAGAAAGGACCCCGCAATAATCTTATTGAAATTGGGTTTCTGTCAAATTGTTTGAATTTTTGATATGTTGTAGATTTTGTCATCCTGAACAAATGTCTCCATGGGCACAAAGTGCCAAAATGAACATTTTTATATTACTTTTATAATACTATTTACAGATGTCAAAAGCATATTTTAATTATTCTAATATATAGGGTAATGTTTTTGAGGTCACTGGATTCAACCCTCATGTCAGATTGGACAAATTGACCGTTGACAGCTATCAATTTTGCCAATCTGGCATGAGAATTGAATTCAGCGACCTCAAAAGCCCAAACTCTCAATGTGAAAAGAGAATATTTACTTTTCTATTCTTCGTTGACAGTGTATTGACAGCTGTCAACGGTAAATTTGTCCAATCTGACATGAGGGTTGAATCCAGTGACCTCAAAAACATTACCCTATATATTAGAATAATTAAAATATGCTTTTGACATCTGTAAATAGTATTGAAAATGAATAGTTTTGCAACGGGTCAGGGGAGCTTTGGCAGCTTCGTAGCTGCCAAAATGTTCATTTTGGCACTTTGTGCCCATGGAGACTTTTGTTCAGGGCAGGATGACAAAATCTACAACATATCAAAAATTCAGACAATTTGACAGAAACCCAATTTCCATAAGATTATTGCGGGGTCCTTTAGAAAAAAACTGATTTTATTCGTCAGTAAAGTCATTCGTACAGATATCCTTTTTATGACGTTAATGATATTTTGACACATTGCTTTATTTAAGATTGTATTTCGAACAAAAAATTCCTTTTAATTGTTTTTGTGGAACGAATAGATATACCTAGTTATTTTCAATTTAATTAACTGTAAACTAAGTTTATTATAAAAAAAACTCTTAATCGGCTCGTTCTTCGAGCAAAATGTAAGAAATCTTGTTTCTTAGAAATTGAATTGATAATAAAAATCACTTCTACTCCGCGGTAGAAATTATAGAGAGTGACTCATCGCTAGGTTTTGGACTAGTAAGGGGGATGAAGCGTGCCGGGAACGAAAATCCATTGGCGTGTCTGCGTAAAAGGCAACAAGATATAGAAAATATTGAAAAAAAAAATAAAACAACATCTAATATTTTTTACGGTTTGCTATAACAGGCACTTTGATCCATTTTAATTATTACAGCATTTTAGAACGTCCCAGGTGGCCCGCTGCCAAGAAAATCTTTCGGCGTGTCGGAATTTCAGATCTCGCGTGCCGGTAACGCTGAAATTGGAATTTTCTTTTTTGCGCGGTCGCTAAAAAAGCATTTTCCTATTCCCTACCAAGTGCAAAAAATAAAGATAGGATATAGATCGACGTTCAGTGTAACTCAGTCTATAGACGATTATAGATTCTACCGATGTGCATGGCGAGCGGCACAAAGATAAATAATATTGAACCGTATAAAAATCATTTTATATTTTACACGCATTCTGGTAATAGTGTTTTTATATTATGTCTGAGTCACTCTCTATAATTTCGACCGCGGAGTATAGGTATACTTGAGACTTTCTATTTCGGACATTCGAAATATTTAATGATACCTATTTAAAAGTATCCAATGCGTTTCTAATACTATTTCTAAGTATTTTGTAATTTTTTAAATACATATTTTAAAAATGTTTCGGGCTCATTAAAGTATATGACGGGGAATTTTAACAATTTTTACACACTGAAATGATTTGGACATAATTCATTGTATTCTAAAGCTGTTTTGATAGATTTTAATGTTTTCTATGTCCCTACTTTGAATTATTTTGTAGTAGCTCTGATAATTTTGAAAGATTCTACACCTAATTATAGTAATTTTTACTTAATTCGAAGCTGTTCTGATGCACGGTGATGCGTCCTAAAATTATTATTAGGTACTCCAAAATTGTCTGACGTATTTTATTTTTTATTTTAAGATGGCCGTAGGAGGTCAAGACAAACGGCTCTCTCAGTGTCAACATCTTTATACAAGAATAACTCCAACGAAATAATTTAAGTCGAATCTAACAGCATCCCTCAATCTGAAAGGGCGGTTTATTGGGAGTTCGAAAGATGCCAGGCTTCCAGATCGCGAAAAAGGCCCCTCGATCGGATCCGATCAATTGTTTCGGGCGGCAATACATAAAGGCAAACTTTGGCGCCTGTACGATACAGATATAGAACAGAATAGATCCATTGTTTGCGCGACTCCCTTAAATGAAATTCCATTACAATGTAAAAGCGGATTTCTTTTAATGAACTTTACATTGGCCCCCGGATAAATGGCGTTACTTTTAACTTTTATTTTAATTTCTGTTTGAAAAGGAATCAATCACCGGCTGGGAAATTAATTTGGTAGTAGCACTGCCGACGTCCGTCACTCTTCGATCCTCTGTTCTATTAATCCCGGTTATAAAATAATTTGGTTGTTCGTCGGAATCCACGAGGGAAAATTTAATTGCTTTTAATCAAGTCCCGTTAAGGAGAAAAATTATCTGCCATTATTTAGGCACGCACAGTTTTAATCAGCGGATGGGAGTGTTTGGCGGTGTAACAGCTGTCGAAGCCTTGAAACAATATTCAACATTTTTTTTAAACAACAAAGACGTTACTTGTTATTTACTACTGTTAATTAGCTTTTTCTGTTCAATAAACGAAACTTATCAGTGATGTGTTTTAAAATTATAGGTTTGGCTCATTTTTGTGCATTAATAATTATAAACGGTATGTACAAGTCCCGAAAAGCATCGGTAGATATTTTAAAAACTTTATATTACTAAAGCGCGCGTTTAAGAAACCGAAGTAAAAAAATTAGTAATATAATTCAATTAAGAATCTTAGACATTAAAATCGGCCAAGTTTTTAAGGACTTCATTAAGAACATAATTAACAGCTTCTCAAATAAAATGAAAGTTTTATGCGAGTACCTTGTCCGAAGTTTGGCTCTTAAACTTTTAAGTCACTAAAACTCGAATTAAGTTGTTACTCTGTCAACAGTCTGATGAAATTTATTCGGTAATGATAGCTTTCGAGGTGGAACAGAGACATTTCGCGTCGTTTCATTTTATTTTTCTTTCTATTAGTAACGCTTATACTCGAGAAAAACAGTTTATCAAATACTTACGCCTAAGCGTTTTGGAAAGTGGAGAAGCCTCATTTCCGTCCACGAAAAAGTTGAGCGGTGGCAAACGAGACAACTCGATTTATTTTTTTTATTCCCTTTTGTCCTCTTTACCGCGGCATTATCCTCTTCCCGCTACGTCAGGATTAAATTTCATATAAATCCCGTGGAACAGGTATTTTGCTAAACCTATACTAAATTATACGCTTTAAGCGGAGCTGTTAGTTGTGTTTTTTTTTTTTTAACGAAAACAGAAATTAAGCGAAACATTACTATTTTCAAATAGGTATATTATAGAGTAAATAAATTTTAGAAATTAGATTCGACAAAACTAACGACCATAAAAAATGTATCTCTCAGATAAGTTTGGAGCTTCTCTTAACCTTATATTTACCTTATCTTAAATAAAATATTTGTAACTCGTTCTAGAAAATTGCTTGAAACAAATTAAAAATACATGCACAAGTTAATTGTGGGATGCAAAATAATAATGTAAACACTCCCCTTCTGCTTTCATTAACCTCAAAATTTAATTATTTCCAACTACCTGCCCGCGTCTCGGTCGTACAGATATAAATAATAAAAGGGTGCATATTTCCCTAAACATAGCCCGCCCGTAGTAAATTTTGCCCTTTGTCCTTTGGAGCCAGGGTTAATGTGACGTGGAGAATGCGCCAGAATTTCGCCAGGGAACTCGCCCACTTTGCGCTACTAAAACTGTAAAGAAACTTATTAAAAATTTGGGTCTCAGCCGTCGAGTACAGATTCTCTTATTTCTAGACGTTCTATGGGCGTATATATTGATCTTTAAAGTTGTTTTTAGCTGTTAAGGATGGAAACTGATGCATCTCTGGTTGCCTAAATTATACCGAAAAATGGTAGAAAACAGCCCTTTTTTTATTCCAATATATCTTTTTAAAGCAATGGAAGAAAGTAGTAAAATTTCATATCACATTTGGCAAAGTATAAATGAAGACAGTAAAGCAAAAATTAATTGAAATAGGTAAATAATTCGTGAGAAATTAATTTCTGAATATGAAGATTTTTTGGACTTTTACAAATAAACGATTATTTCTTCAGAGTATTACAGAATTATGCAATTTTTTATATAGTTGTCTTTAAATGAATAAACTGATTAGACTTTATTTCATAATTTGTTCAACACTTTATTATTTAAAAAGTTATATTGGAATAAAATTATTAAAAAATATTCATTCATGAACAGCATTATCTCCGACCTTTAATTCGCTTGATTTGTAATAGATGTCGCACTAGTAAAAATTTATTATGAATGGACTCGGGTTATTTTTAACGAACAGCTGTTGTATTGTGGTTAATTTGGTATAACCTGATTCTGAATTGGTAGTCATGGTTTCTGTTAATTGATACGTAAATATTTAAAGAATGTCATGATCATTTTAGATATATTTTTGTATAAAAGTATATAAGTAACAGTGCAAGTCCATACTATTATATAATTTTAGAAAATATGAAATATAAACAATTTTTAGTTTATTTAAAACCATAATTTATAATTAATATACCTATATTAGTATCTACGGTTAGTGGATAAGAGGGAAAACATTTTTATTTTCTATTCTACTAGAAAAAGTAATTCGTGACAAAAAATATTTTGCTTTTTAATTGAATATGTTTGTCATGAAAAACTGTAATTTATATATATACAGGGTGATCAGAAATTTAACAAAATTAATAACGTTGAAGAATAAACTGCTTTTGTTTTTGATAATATAAAAAAATGTTAATAAGAAAAGTTGTTCATAACGGAAAGTTATGTTATAATTACGATTTGTGAATAAAGCGGCTTACTTTGGTATAAACAGAAATGGAAAATATTATATTTTTAATAATTAATATTAAGTAATTCTTGATAAAAAAAATTTGCATATTAATATAAATAGAATTTTAATTGTGAATATACATAATAATGAGAAAATATAAAAAATATGTACGATATACTTATTTTGTCCAAAAAATGTGTAAAGAATTATGTACAAAAGGACGATTTGAGTCTAATTTTTTTTTATGAGAAATAGGTATTCAGTTCACTTCAATTGAAAAAAGTAGTTGTCTAATAGGTACTTTAATACCTCCAATATAAACAGAAATTCTGTGGAACAGTGTAGTTTAATAAATATGTAAATAAATGAAAGTAATAAAGAAATAAATAGAATAGGTACAGTAGAACAGGAAAAAATTTAAAAATTCATAAAATAAAATTATTTCTTTTTATTAATTTGAGTTTCTATAATATATTCTGGATCCATACATGTTTTTCCCTGTGGAATATTTTTGTATATTATTTCTGGTAGTATACAATTTTTATAAAATTGTTCCAAATTTGTTGCCATTGATTTTTTCCATAATTCTTCATATTTCTTAATTTGTTGTACATAGAGTGGGTTGTTTTCACCACTATAGGTATATTACGAAATAACATATAGACTTCTTCCGGTTCCGTATCTGAAAGTAAGAAAAGAATTTTACCAGATAATATTTGTTATAAACATAGATAATTATACATTTTTGCCTATTATGCTTTTGATTTACCATAATGATATATCTAGTCATATATAGGGTGCCACAATAGTGCGATAAAGTTTAGTATAACTGCCTGTAGTAGTGATACGAAAAAAGTTACTTGCTCGGATTCACATTTTATTATTATTTCCATTATTCATTATTTTCAGACCGAATTAAACGTTCAGAAAATCATGTTTTTGGCCTAAAGATTTTGCCCTATACAACTATAACTGAAAATAATTATAAACTTTGTCACGCTATTGGAACAGCCTGTATGTGTATTGCAACGACAATATGTCATATTTATATTACGGCTAAGTAAGCGGAAAGTCCATCGTCGCATATGTAATTTTTATTTTCAAATAATCAAATACAATACCTACATATTTATTTTAATACCTATTATTTATTTGAATTTAGTACAAAGTACAACTATGCCTAGCAAATTGTAATACTTACTCTGTTAATGTTTTTTCCTTCATATAAAAAATAGTAAACTCCACAAATAAAATATTTCGCAGCCACAACGCAACAATAAAAGATAACAGCTCAAAGATCCATACAAGAAATAATTACATTCGCACCTACTCTGGTCCGAATCCATATAAGTAATAAAATGTAGAAAATGATATGAAATAAGACTTTTAGTTGGCTGCAAATATTATAAATTTGTACAACCACTTGCCATGCTCCTTTTTTGTAAACATGTACATAATAATATGTAGAAGATAGAAAATAGAAATATTTTCAGAACAAAAAACCGGCGGCCGCAAATTGTTTATTATTTTATTAGTTATTACCCTTCTGTTTTTATATGCAATTATGAGATAGCAAGAGAGTGGGATGGACGTATAGGCCGGACAACTCATTATCGTGCACGTGTGCGTGCACCTGGCATTTTCTCGTTTTTTTTTACGTTTATTTCGCCGGAATTTTAATGAATGAAATAATCGTACTATATTTACTATAAACGTATTTCCTGTAGTGACGTCTATATGAATATTGTAGTACTTTGTTAGATGAAACGGGACTTCAATTTCCGTTCTTAAGGTATCATAATGAAGAAGTAAACACAAGTTTGCCATGGGTTACGTACGTCACAAGACATTTTCGAGAAAATGGTGATCGTTAGTTTGGCGTAAAGTAAATAAATCAAATTTTAAGCAGTAATTTGTAAAGGATGTACTTAATTTTACAATGAAACATTTTTTGGTAGTCGTACAACAATAGACAGAAAAAATTTATTTCAAATAAGATTTGCACTTAATTAATTTCTTCATATTTTAAAATAATGACACAAAATAATTATGCGTATTTTCCATTTAAATTATAGTCATAACATGCTACAATTGTGTAAATTTTTAACATATTTTCGCATACCTATGTGGAATAAAACACCATAACATTTGCAGCAATAAGTGGCATTATAAATCTCTCCCAAACATTGAGCTTTTTGTTACAGTCCAGAGTCCAGACCCGGCTACCACTGCTAAACCCAGGCGACCGCAACTATTTTACACCCTTTAGTAACTCTTCCCCAACGGCGGCCATTTCGTATGCATAGCACTCGGATTCGACAGCCGTAAAACACTTTTTTCTCGACTCTTTACGCGCAAATAAAGTTCTCGTGACCGATCGCGTCCGTCGCCGGGGATAGAAATCAGAACCAATTTTCGCCCTCTAGGGCAGATTTATATTTTCCATAAATATCTGCGACCGTATCTTTCTTTATTTTCTACATACCCACCGGCGTATATATCAGAAAATAAAGTATTCAGCGCCAGAAAAAGCAGTAAATTGTTTTCGGGGGGGTGCGCGGACGGATAGTATATCAAGTTAAAAGGCACAAAGCGAGACGTTTTTGTCGCGCTGCGAAACCGGTTTTATGTACGCAAAAATGCCGTAAAAAATATGTTCGGTGAGGATGTGGATGTGTTGGTTTAGGCAGCGTCTGGGTGCTTCATAAAACTTTTTAATGATTATGAAATGTTATTGCAGCCGCAAGACAAAGTATAACCCTTATATTTTCTAAAGAAATTGTTAGAACTTAAA
Organism: Anoplophora glabripennis; assembly: GCF_000390285.2. Taxonomy (NCBI): domain Eukaryota; kingdom Metazoa; phylum Arthropoda; class Insecta; order Coleoptera; family Cerambycidae; genus Anoplophora; species Anoplophora glabripennis. Next base: position 118,060 of record NW_019416591.1, read on the forward strand.
CAGTACGTTTTTACTCTTTTTTCTTAATCGGCCGAATCTTAAATTAATCCAAAATAGCATAAAACAGCAACAAAATTAAGCCTCGAACGATACGCACGAAGTAAAATTTAACAGCGTCTAAAGCAATATATTGTTTCTATATAAATTTGCAAAAGAAAAAAAAGGAATAACTTACTTCAACTTACTGAGAAAAACAAAGTGGAGTACAGTATTTTACCATCATTTCCTCTAACTTCAAGAGTTATATATGAACCATTAAATATCTGGAGATATATCACGAAATGTAAGGCAAAACCGTGTTCATTTTATTAAACTACCTAATAAAATATGAATATCGAACAGGATATGCCATATAAGTATTTTTCTTTTTGCAGTAAACTTAACTTGTGATACAGTGTTGCTCAATTCCTTTTCGACCATTGAGCATCTGTAGGTGAGTGGCTGTAGCGACAGTTTCAGTGCCGTCGTAATCATGCTTAGTATTGCTTACTTAAGTAGGTATCAAACGATTCACTGCTGAAAGTACCTACTTGCACTAGGATTCCAAGTTTACACTCTCGTATAAAACGGAAACGACTCGATAATATTACAATTTATAGCAGCCATTGCGAACTTTACAAACTGTCTAGGCAACTACCGTAAAATAAATATGAACTTTTAAACACCCCTTACCTCGTTCTCGAGGGATGCATTTGGTTGTAAACCTTGCTTTGTCTTGACGACGAATTTATATTACTAGTTACACCACCTTTTAGTGAATATAATTGCGGCACTTTCGAATAGAATTTTTATAGTCCCTAGCAAAAACTTTATTCTCTTCGTTTTACTCTTTTTAAGAGTTTACTATTGGATTAGGATAATGTAATAGTAATGTAAAACCGCAATTTGCCACCTTACTCACTGTAAAATATTTCTATTTAGACGGAACTAGTAATACCTATCTAATTAAAGACATTAGATTTAGTATATCTATCAAAATGTAATGGGAATAATTACAAATTTAATTAAAAAGGTAATCTGAAAATTAAGGACCACAAAAATATGGCAATTGTTTTTCAGTGTAGAAGATATAGAAAGTAGGAGAAATATTCAACAATCTGCAGAGAGTTAACTAATAAAAGTTAGTAGTAACATCATATGTATTATAATAATCGCAATACAATATTTAATACTCTGGCTGTCCGTTGCTTCCTTCTTTATTAAACTTTTGAATTATTGTGCGAATATACCTGTATTTCGACTGGCCCTGTTTTACGGCATTATGATACAACCCTCGAACTAAGTACCCGTTAAAACACACACAAAGTCCCGCATTCGTGTCCCATTTTATTTACCGATCGGGTAGACGAATAGGGCGATAAGGCGATTATTCACACGCGTAGTCGCAATGCGTGTTACTTAAAATTTAATCTTTACCCTTCTCCGCTGCCGCGTACGCTACCCGCCTCATTATTCACATCCGTAAACAAAAGCAACGTTATCACGGCGTTGTTGGATCTGAAAATTACCAGAAAACATAAAAGGGCGCTTTGTGAGGTGACGAGCCGACACATTTTTTTGATACACAGCGGCAAATCGACGATAAAATCAGTATGAACAAATTAATAAAGTTTTTCTTATACAAATTACATTTACTGCCCCGGAAATAGTCTCTAAAAGCGTTTTGTCACAAATCGAGCAAGGACAGCGGTACACAACCGTAGGATCAAATTCTAGATATTCTTTTTGTGCACTAAAGACGCTCAAAATGTATGCCGCATTCCATAAATGACGACACGTAACAAATCTATGAACTTTAATGGCAAAATAGCCGATTGCAGGGAGCTACATAAGTATGCATAATAATGTATAAAAATAAATAATAAAAGTAGCTGTAAAATTATCAAGCTAGGCATATAAAAAGTGGGATAAAAGTGTAATCCGTTTTTCTGATGCTTCCAGTATTGAAAAGCCTTTAGTAGGTTCACTAAAATATCGGCTCTAAGTAAAATTTATTTGAGTAACAAATTTTACGTCCATAAATTTAAGAGCAGGTCGCGAACAAATTCGGGCGAATGAAATAACTTGCTTATTCCTCATATCATACATCATTTAAGACCTTAGGTCATTAAAACAATGAACTTTTGTAATATATCTCAGTTTATTGGTACCTCAGCTATACCTGTTATGTCAAACCTTTTACAGACTTATTTGTTGGATTATTATCCACCACGTTTTTAAAATATTATTGGTGAACATGTTAGTTAATTCACAAGGCATATTTTAATTTTTTTGAAGGGAAATGAAGATACGGATCTCATATTTTTGATCCGTTTTCATTTTGAGACGTAGTTAAAAAGTTGAAAGATGACCTATTAGAAAGTTGCAGTGATTTCAAGCTGGAATTTTACGTTTTTATCGTCTGTAGGAAGTCCAGAGTGAAAGAAACGTTATTAAATATTTAATGTAAACGACGTCTGTCCCTAATTAAGAATTACTTTTAGGCTTTTTTTAAAGTCATTGTGCCTAATTTCGTATAATTACATTAAATATACTGAGTAACCCATAATTAAACTTTCATTTAGAAAAATATGTCGCAAATTATACATATTTTAATTATGTAAAGGGAAGCGAAAAAAAATAACCTTAATTAATGCTTCCTTCATAATTACATCGACAATATATTCAGTTTTAAGAAAAAATAAATACTGGCTCCTATAATTACAGTTAAACTACGAAATGTACACGGAAAAAAATGTACCTACTTATAAGACAAATTTACATTGCCAACATTGTATTTTCAGTATTGTATTTAATTTTACTACAATTTTTTTAATATATCCACTTTCTGTTTTGCTATAGGATATCACAATAATTGTGTTAAATAAATATCAATAAAATCAGGTGAATATTGGATATAAAACGCGTATTGCTAACGCAGTTGTATAGTAACTATAAACCGTATTATTAAATTATTATTGTATATAACTGGTATACAACGTTTTTTATACCATTTACGAAATGATAGCAATAACTGTTATTAAAGTGTATTTGTTATTAGAACATCTAGTACTAATTATAAGTTTTATAATAATAAACGTATTAAACTGTAGTATACTCTGTATGAGTTTAAAACATATGACATTAAGTTTTCAGAAATTTTATTGTATAACTGTAATTACAAGCTGAGGTTCTAATGTAAACATATAAGAAACATTTAAGTATTAAAAATGATGAGAAATCGCACACAAAACTATATTTTCTTAGTAACGATGTATCCGTATTTTCTTGTATTACATGAGAATTTGCACTATAACTCTTCCGCCTTAGGAATGAAGCATCCCCTGAAAGGTTGAACTTCTTTTCTTTTAATTCTATTTCCTCTGGTTGACTAACTTTACCCATGCTCTTCTTTGTCACCATTAGCCTTCTTTTCCTCCTTGTGTAAAGCTTAACATCAGCAATTTCTAATAGGGCACTCAAGATAATCATTTTTAAGATTTAGACAAGATTTACTTTTGAAAAAACAAAACAATTACAAACCATAAAACAGTTAAACATTTACATAATTTTCTACTACACACAGCGCGATATGATCATGTATCCCACAAAACATGTGCCTATGATTTGTGGGATCCCTATGTTTATTTTCATCAAACTAGAAGTGTAATAGTTGAGGCACAGCGGACTGTCGGAAATTTTACATTATAACCGATTATGCACCGAGAGATGACGATCACTTAACCAAAAGACGCGTTTTACACGTTGAAAATGTAACCATAATCATTAGAAAAACGAATAATTCTGTTAATACAAGTTGTACACAAATTCGGATACTGGTCCTTATATACAACAAATCGTCCCTACTATAGGTACAATTAGAACATAAAGCCTATAACATAATAATGTATAAGTAATTCATTATAACCTTTATTTCATATATGCATAAGGTGCATTAAGCACCTTCCAATTAAACTCATTGAATAACGAGTATGGAAAGAGTGTTTTTTTTTTAAATAAAAGTTGTATATTTGTTATAAAAGTTTTAATATGCGCTATAGGTATACACATTCTAGAGAAACAGTTTAATATGCCTCTTTCTCATATAGTAATTTTTTACGCATCATTTTTTACAAGTAATAAAAAAGTATATTCAGTAAAATTTCACATTACATATAGGGAGAAAAGCTTTTCATAAAAATATTAAATATTGAATATGAGTTTCTTATATTAAATAAGGGAACATGTTGTTTCACCTCTTGATGATACTTTTTTAATATTGATATTTTGATATTTTTTTAATATATTGTATATGAATCTTATGTGCTCTGACGAACGGAATATAATACTCTCTTTTATCATACGGGAGGCGTGGTTCTCAAAAAAATACGTCATATTTATATTCGCGTATAATCCAGTTATCCATTCGTCGCCTCCAGAGGCCGATGTCTCGGCTCAAATTTTATATTAAAATTTAAAATCTCTTTCCCACCGCGATCTTTACAGGAATTTTTTCGTACTGATATTGCGTTAGTTCCTCCCTCACAGTTCCCCCGGCTCAATTTTTAACATTACTTTCAATTTCAATGTCAACACGGTTAGGAAGTGACGCTGTCATCGATTTATAAATATAAAAAGTACCAGTAAATCATTATTAGCAATTTCTCATTGTACCAGTAGAAGTTATAGTGGCTCTCGGCAGCAGTTCAAGGGTCACGTAAGATATGCATAAGGTTGGCCGCTAGATTATTAAAAGTCAAGTAGTTTTTGTTACAAATTCGGGATATTTTATTCACAAAAGGGCAGAAATAATTTCTGTGGGAGCGATAAGATTTCTTAACTAAAGGTAGAGATTAGAGCGAAATGATTGATATTCTCGAAAACGGATTAAAACTTGCCTATTTATACGCAATATTTCATGTAGCGTTAAAATCTAGCCAGTCTGGTCGTATAATTGATTACTTGGTCCGATTTGGCGAAAGCCAAATAAAAAAATTCCATTGATTGTGCACGCTCCAAGGATTTAAGAATTATTATAATTTAAATTTCGAATCAAAGCTAAATGGACATGAACGCAATTTGGAACTTTGTTCATGATCTTCTATTTCGCCGAGCGCAAAGCTACTAGGTACCAGCCTTGAGACTCAAGTTTTCTAGAATTCCTTAGATATTATATTCCTTTAACTAAAACTTCATGAAACTTCAAAACAACGCAAACGAATTAAATTTATTCATTTTAAAGTTAAATTGTCGAAAAGCAAGAGAAGAAATCGTCTCTCACAACAAATAATGTATTTATTTTGTGTATTTTTTATCCATAGTTTTTAAATTAAATTAAAAGATATAATAGTATACGAGTATTATGCAACGATCATGTAATGATGGTTATTAATACACGAGCATTAACCGGGATACGAAACGAGCCGAAGGCGAGTTTCGTATGGTTTATGCGAGTGTATTAATAACCATTACATGAGAGTTGCATACGCTATTTTTTCTACACCCGATAAATAATCAAGAACCATAAATTTTATATTTTTATTGAACACAATAGGTAACAGTAATTATTCGTAATTCTATAAAAAAAAATCTACAAAATTGTAATTAATACCTCGGGTATTGGTATTGCCATAGATACAAGAAAACTATAAACATTTTATTTGTATTTATATTCAACATATAATAATTGTAATTAATCCGATTACTTAAAAATATTAAGATTATTTATTGTGCAGTTTGAAAAGTTTATTCCAGGTCCCACTGATCTGGAAGTGGAAGGAATATTTACATTTATTTCATTATTGCTAGTCTCAATAGAGTTCAATATTGTATTGGAAATGCCGATTTTATTCTGAACCGAATTTTCAATGTAGCCTTCTGCCACTGAATTGGATTTCCAGCCACCATGGCGTTTTAATGCAGATGTCCTACGAAAACAATGCCCTGTATATAAATTCGGATCAGGCAGATTTAAATATGTTGCTATTTTCTTCCCTATATCACCAAATTTATTAATACCAATGTTTTGAATTGTGCATTTTCCATTTAAATAATTAACGAAAAAAGATGGGGTGGGGCAAATTTTAGGCCGTAGATTCATATATTTTTTACTAATTTCGTAGTATTTGCCGGTAATTGTTAATGTTCGTTGTACTTTTGTTTTAGTTTCTATCACATTAACAATTAAAATTCCATTCATATCTTTGACATTTTCACATTTTAGGTCATGTAGTTCATGCCTTCGACATGCTCCCATTATTCCAAAAATCATTGCTACCTAAAAAAAACAACAATAATAAATAAAGAGAAGAAAAAAAAAGAAAAAAAGAAAAAAAAGAAAAAAAAAGCAGGATGACCTAGGCTGGTTTCGAACCCTGATCTCATACTATAGTCTAGTCCAAATTGAGCGCCTTAACCCACTCGGCCCCGAGTTGGGTTTATGAGTTTGCTCGAAATTAATGAAATATACCTATCGCGCATGAGTCGAATGGAAAATGTAATCATGAAATTTTTTTTAAAATGCAATGTTTGATAGATACTTACTTTTAAAAATAAAAACCGTTCATCGGGTGCTTCGTCGATAAACGTTTTTATTTGTTCAGGTGAAAATATTTTTGCTTTTGTCCAACATATCCTTCGGACTTTCGCTTTAATAAAGCTTGTAGTTTCTTATATTTAGAAATGTTTATACAGGGTGTCTCATAATTAGCTGCCAACCCTGAACAGGCCGATTCTATTATCAAAACTAAGTAAAAAAGTTCATATGAACATGGGTCCGGAAATGCTTCCTAAGGGCACAGGGACCCATTGAAGAGGGAGGAATGGAAATCATTTTTTTGCAATATCTCTCAATCGCGTTGTGATAAATGAATGAAATTTGGTATACACAGCTAAATTTTGATGAGCAATTTGATGGACTAATCCATTTATTTCCACAAGGTCCATTGGGGTGGGTACGGGGGGCCCTTGGTACTTTGCGTGTGTAACTTTTTCATCTTTGACTCTTTAACAAATTGGACAGCAAATTCCGTTTTCCTGAACTGTTTTACGTTAAAAAGGTAGGTACTCTTGTTTCAAATCGTTATCTTTAACGGTTTCTGAGAAAATCGCTCTTCAATTAATCCCACTTTGGTCAATTTCATAGTAATTTAAACAAAAAAATTTTTTTTGTCCATAATGTGTCCATATACTAAACCGTTGATAAAGTTTTTCGTACACTTTCTTAGATTTTTGGGGTAAAATATTTTGAACTGCATTTTCTGCTTTCTCCGATATGTGTGGAGGAGTCGATGGTAATTCTTCTATATCGCGCTGATATCAGACATTTTGATAAATTATCGAAGTTTAGCTAGGTATCTACGAAAATTTAATACGTACTGATTTTGACATCTAAAATAATTACATAGGAACCTAGGATAAACGTCAAATGCACAGCATGCTTGATTGAAAAATTATGGGTTTCTATTGATTAAAAATCTGTATAGTAACGAAAAATCTGTATCGTAATGGGTATCATTATGAAACGGATTATGGGCATATAAGTGCATTGTTATAATACGGGTGTAGAAGAATATACTTATTAATACACAAAATTATTAGAGAAAAGTAGATCAAGCCGTTTATTATAAACAATTATATTTTATGGTGATCATTTATTTGAATAAATGCAAGGAAAACCAGAATAATAAATATACTTTTTTAAACATAACTTTTGAAAGGTAGATAGACAAATAATAATCTAGTTGTATAAATGAAATCTAATATCGTGATAAAAAAAAACATGATTCACTTGGACAATAATACAACTCGTGTTTCACTTCTTAGCAAACTTATATCAGTACTTTTAGGTAAACTCTAAATTGTTTTAAATTCGCAAGAAACTAATTATGGATGCAAAGGACTAATTACAACTTATCCCGTTCGATGTTGGAGGCGGGGAATCGTACGGGTTAATCGCGTTTCCTCATAAGAAAGGCGCTTTGAAGAGGCCGAACGAATTAACCCGACCAAAGGGTAAAGGATGGGGGCCTTCCTTGACGGCGGGATGTTAAAAGGCATCCGTTATCTACGCAGGATAAGCACTCCCGCGAGATAGGCCAAATCCTTTAATAAATAAGGAGAAATGATATCTGGTTCGCACGAGAATATACCGTTTGCTTAAACGATTCGGATGGGGAGATTTATATTTATTATTTCATCGCCTAGCCGTGATATAGGGAGTGTTGGCACTGAAAAAATAAATAAGGGTTACTGTGAAATAGGTAGGTATATCTTTGTATAATATTTATGTATTACAATTGCAGACTGATAGTTATAGATTTGGCTTTATAAATTTAGACTAATAGTGTTCAGCGCATTAAGATACATAAGACGGCTTTATCCGGTCCAAATATTTTTTTTCAATATATTGCTGATAACCGTTAGTCGGTTTTTCCAGTTATTTTGAGATTTTCAGCAATTTTTAGCGATTTACTCAAATCTGCTCAAAGTGCTATAGTAAAACTAACGATGGATTCGAGTTCAGCTCAATGGCTCTCTAAGAGAGCCATTTTTTTAATTTTGTATTATATCTACGACTCCTTTTTCAATTCAGTGAAATCTTATATTTCGTCGACATTGCCAATCTGGTTTGTATAATTCATTTCCAGTCATAATTTAATCATAATTATTAAATAGACGTCAGTTTCTGAAATTCCCTAAGGGTCCAATTTGGGGTTACTTTTTCTCGTTTTCTTCAATGATATATGTCAAACAAATTAACAGGGTGTTACTTAAAAAAAAAAATAATGATATGTACAGTATTGTGGTTCCTAACGGAAAAAAGATACAATCAATCAATGTTTAAATAAGCTAAACTAAATCAATGTGTGTAGCAAATAATGTGGAGCAAAAAAAAAGGGGTGTGGGTAGGTTTTTTGTATTTCGGGTGGATCGGTGGAACGAGGGTAGCGAATATATTCCACAAAAGGGGTTGGCCGCTAGCTTCAGTGGAGACGGAGTGGGTCTACAGCTAAAAGAATGTTATGAAGGCGCCACCCGTTTTTTGCAACCCCGGATGTTAAGTTTACCCAATGTGGTGGTTTTTATTCGCTACGGTGCCTTCACTATTAATATACCTATAAAACAAAAAAAAAACGGGAAAAAGGCAGATCCACAAAAAAATGAAACTACTTTAAAATCTACTCATATATTGTATCAGAGTACATGTACATGTGATCGGATCACTTTACTATAGTTTGTGGAACGCGCCAGACGTCGAGCGGATCAACGTCGATCAAGTTCCATGGCTAGTGTATAATTCGTGCCTACTGATCTGGCAACCAGTATTGTTTTGGGTCTTATAGGTTAATGTCACTTGAGCGAATATATCAGATATAAACAAAACAAATATGCATAAATCTTGGCAGATTGAGAAAAGCCAAGTTAAAAAAAGATTTCCCTTTACTACAGCGCTGTACCAGAGGTTTACACAGGTAGGTGTACTAAATGTAAAAATTTATATGTTCGATGGATTATCTATAGCACTTGTAAAAGGCGTGACAAAAACAAATTATTACCAAGGTTCTTATTTTAGGTACGTTTAGGCACGTATGGGTGAAATTTAAAAACAGTACATAAAAATCAGACAATAAATAATGGTGACTAATGATGCAGAAGTGAAGCTTTTACATCTATGAAGTGCAAAACTTAAACGCTACAAATAATATACTAAACTAATATTAGGCTTATCTGAAGAGTGCGTAGGTTATTCGGTTGAACCGCTCCAGGTCAAGTCGTCACGGGGTGGTATCACTCCGCCTGGGTATATCAGGTAATAGCACTCCCGCCACTAAAGACTACTTCCAGAAAGACGGTAGGGTGCAGCAAAATTTACAGTGAGCAAGCGAGAGGGTCAACTTGCTGATGTACGATATAGTTCAGTG
>NW_019416591.1:131876-135416 GCF_000390285.2 Anoplophora glabripennis
GAGGCTTTTTCATTCTGCCCGGCCGACGGCGATTGATTTCGCAACCGTGGCGGGTTTTTGGTTTGAATTGGAAAGGTAGGTGAATATGATTGTTTCGCCTCCTTTTCAATTCAGCGGTCTCCGGCATATCCGTAGGTACAAGATTATGACTTCTATGAATATACGGGGTGTTCTGAAATCCTGAAGCTCGCTCGAAGGGTGGAATACGACAGTAGTATATAATTACCTAATATTAAATTTAAAAAAAAAATAAGTTTCTTGGGAAGTTACAATGAATTTAGTTATACCTACATTCATTTTCATATTTTGGCCTCGTCTTCCTCGTTGCACGTAAAATGTAAAGAGTAAGCACACATCAGCTTTTCAGTCGTTCTACTGTGCTATCTGATCCGAGACGTTGGAGTGAAAAGAATCAAAGAACATCAGACGCGTGATGTTATCATTCGCGAACAGACTCTATCAGATTTCTTTAATTTTGCGCTGCTGGGAATAGGATCCTTTGACGTAATCTACACAGGTAAAGTGAATATTCCTTCGTAGGCAAGTCGCGACTCGCGAGACGATCGACGGAAAACGTAAAACTCCTCGAATGGCAATCTGTCGAAGTTGGATGTCTGAATACAAAAGTTTCCGAAGAATAGTTTCAGGTTTTGCAGGTCGGGCGAGAAAGGAGCGTCTTGGGATTATTCGGCGCGGGCTGATGAAAGATTTCCAGCGTTTTGCAGTTCTGACATATATTCTTATAATTATCCGGAAACTTTACGTATTAATCTGAGATGGTCCCGGCGGATTCCGTAATGATTTCTCTCCAAGTTGCACGGCAATCTGTCGCGCGCCTCCCGTTTACTTTGAGGATTTGCACAATCTGTCACATATTACTTAATCATGAAAATAAAACAGACCTCGCTTCAAGTATGGAAATATAAATCTGGGACGCTCTCGGATTTGTTTGAACGGTTAATTTTCCCGTTTATTTTCTGGTATTTATTTAGGATTTTCCGCTTGTTTGCCCACAGGAGCAAAAGCCATCAAGGTTTATAAGTTTGGTTTTAAGGTACAACCTTTTGAAAACGGCAGAGATGAAGGTATTCTGTTTGCCTTCCAGGAAAAAAGTAATTCAGAGAGTAAAACTCTTATTTTCACCAAACTTTATTCGCTTTTCTCCTTTCAAATAAATAAAACTCGTATACTCGTAGTCTAAATAAAGCGACAATTTTTATGGTCTGTACAGGGTGTATCTAAATAACACCGAAAAAATTCAAGGGGCGATTCTCCGATGAAAATTAATAGGGGTCTTTGGTATAAAATTTTTTGAAAAAACCCTCCCCTGAAAAGTTACGCCCCTCCTAAAATTACAAAAAAAATTGTTTTTCTCTTTTATCTTCCACGTACATCAAGCTAAAGAAACCAAACTTGGTGAACATTATCTGTCAATAAAACTACANAGAAGATTGGTTGGTTCTTAGTACCTGAAAGAGTTTAACTAGCTGTATGTCAAATTGAGTGGTCTCCTTTCACTATTGTACTACGAATCACACTAGACGTCATGTGCCTAACGATACTAAAGGTAAAGTAAATGGTCACAAAAAATAAAGCCGCAACATATCAAGCAGCAAAGCAGTACATTAAGACAAGTAAATTTTCAAAGTGTAACAAGGGCAACACTTACTTTTGTTGCCGATGATTTAAACATTTAATTATATTCAGATTAATTCTTTCTTGCAAACCGCGTAGTGCATAATTGGTGTTTATATCAGTGGTTTCCTTGTGACATCCTTGAATATTTTTCGGATGATGACTGTCAAAGATGTAATTGATATAGTAGATACAAAAGCCTGTTTCTCCATAATGTTGAATTGAATAGAATACTTTACTAAGAGCACTTATCTTTACATATTTTTTATCATTTTGTATCTTTATATTATATGTGTTTTCTTCCGAAATTGGTATTAAATAATAGTAAATATGACTGAAATTAGTTTTACGCATTTTTGTGTTACTTATACATATACTTTGTGTGTTGAAAACTAATCCCTTTATATCTTATTAAAATAATTCTAAGAAAGGTCTTGTAAAATTATGATATTATAAACTTAGAAATCGCCCTGTGTAGGTACATAGTACGTAAACATGTACATTATCTTGCTAGAGTTCTTGTTGTGCTATAAATATCGATTACGTTTATGTAATCGATAGTATTATTTAAGTAATAGACATGCAATGTATGCACTTCTACGAAATGTAAGTGGACTTGGAAATAGCGAGGGAGTGTATGGACAAAGTAAGTATAAAATGCTAAAAAAAAATCCGTATATCTGAATTAGAAAATACCAAAAGTATTACGTTCCTTCATTGTTTCAATAAATCCTAAAAATGTATACTATTTACTAGTATCCTGGCGGGAATGTTTGAATTAAATGAAAAATAATGATATATTATCGCTAACATCGCTACTGCAATATAGCCGGGATGATTGATGGTGCTGTAAATGGAATTGGTTGAGGAAGTGGGATCCCTGTTTTAAACTTTTTCACTGGCTTTGCCTGAGAATCAACGGAGTTTAATAACGCAGATGCTATCAGTCGTGAGATAGGTACCCGAACTTTTTGCCAATATAATGTAAAAAATTATAAAGTTTCCCCGAAAATGTCCAATTTTAAAACATCATACATTTTTAATTACATAAAAATTCAGTTCTTTCTTTGCCGATTCTGTATCGTGTACGTTTTTTAGATTTTACTTCACGTGCTTGGAATTCAGAACACTTTCACCTCTTGTTCGATGCAAATTTTAATGAAAAGGTTTTAAATTAACGCCGGATCTTCTAATTTCATTAAAAAAACGAACATAATACTTCAACAGCTAAAACTCTTCTGATATTTTATAAAAAATGCTTGCTTTATTACGCGCAATAAAATGGAAATAAGCCTGCGGTTCGGTTAATAAAAAGTTTTATGTCTGATAAAGCCGGTTACCCCTAGCGAAATTAATTCTTTAACACCTTCACGTCTGTAATGCGGTTCTCGTCTTTTCGCTACCGAAAGATACACAGCGAAAAGAGAATTGTAAATTTTCGACTAAAAGTTGGTGGTGCAATTATTGTTGAATTAACCGAAAAAATACTTTTGAGTTTTATTATTAAATTCAAGAAAATAGGTAGTGTCGAGGAATATGATCGTTTGTATCGGTAACAACGGCATGGGCCCTCGGTGAAGACCTCGGGAGTTCTAATCGAGCTCCACGTTGGGCGCCATGTCGCGATATATGACCGTTTGTGCCTAATATTTGAGAATTGTGCGGGGAATGTGTAACATGGGCTCGCCGCGAAGACGTCGAAGCAGGACTTCGAGCCCCACGTCGAGCGCCATGTCGTGAAATATGATCTGAATGTTGTGTTTGGTCGGCATGGGTCCTCAGTGGAGGCATCGGGAGTTCTAATCGAGCTCCACGTTGGAAACCATGTCGCAACCTGTGATCTGGGATGTTAGTTCCCTTGACCGGGTTCCGCGGCAGGAACGCACGGAGTTCACGGGGATCGTC
>NW_019416591.1:141962-160905 GCF_000390285.2 Anoplophora glabripennis
ATCGAAAAAAAAATTATAAGAAAAAATGTCATAGGGGTTGATTATTTCAACCCCTTACAAAAATAGTTCAGGGTTGAAAAAAATTCAAAAAGTGTAGTTTTATTGACAGATAATGTTCACCAAGTTTGGTTTCTTTAGCTTGATGTACGTGGAAGATAAAAAAGAAAAACAATTTTTTTTTGTAATTTTAGGAGGGGCGTAACTTTTCAGGGAAGAGTTTTTTCAAAAAATTTTATACCAAAGACTCCTATTAATTTTCATCGGAGAATCGCCCCTTGAATTTTTTCGGTGTTATTTAGATACACCCTGTATAGTCTTATTCGAAACTGACTAGGAGGCAACATTGCTGCAGATTAGAAATTTCACCGCGCGAATTAATAAAATAGGCGTCGTGGTAGAAGGGTTCTTTTAAATTAATGCCCCCCCCCCCCCAGTGTTAACGGTCTTACTTCTTACGGTCATTTACCGCTAATTTAAGCTAAGATTTAACTTTTTTCATTTTCTGTGCGAAATTAGCCCAGCTTAGACGAATACAGTTTACGCGATTACGACAAATTGAATTTAAGTGCTAGGTAATTAAGATTTAGAGTTTTTATACGCTTCAAGTGAAGGGCAACTCGAAGATTTAACACAGTTATAGCTTACTAAAAAAAATTAAATCTTAATTAAAGAGAGAAGTAAGTCTGCCTTGTTAATTCGAATGGTCGCATATTTGCAGAAAGCTGAGGAAAATAACTGTTACCGTTTTTTGCATTGCCATCCCTGTTTTGTGTAAATCAGATTGGGTCACATAATTAACCGTATATTAGATGAAAACAATAATTTCAATTTGAAACAGTATTTCGCCATTAATATTTAGACTCTTACCTTATTATACCGACCCAGTCAGTTGCGGACAGAAAAGTACAGGTAGGTATATTTTCTTATTATTATTAATATCAACTCTTTTTACATGTTTCAGTAGTAGTGTTATTAAAGTTATTTGCTTATCTAATAATCTATATCTATCTGTCTGTGTATATTAATATTATTTCACAAAAAGAAAATGTATATATGTAGAAAATACTTCCAATATTGGTTTTCAGTATGGATTTGAAATTTCTAAAATGTAAATAATAGTTAATACAAAAATGTAAACAATGTTACTGCGGTTGATGACTTATACTTAAAAAAAATGCTAATAAGACGATGTTGTTAGATAAAACCATACAATTAGATATAATAAAAAAAAAACAATTGATTTTTGATGGCCTAAAATTGTTAAGAGATTTGTATTACATTTAATATTTACTTTTTAAATTAATTCACTTGCGTTATAGGTATTATTTTAATACATTTCCGCTAGCAACTTGTATTGTGTATTTCTTAATAAAAATGTGTGGCTATGATTGTTAATTAAAGTATAAAACAGCATTCACCGTTTTGTTCCCTATTAGTAGTAGCTTATAAATAGGTTAGAGGTCCGAAAAGGTTAGGCTTTGGTAAATCCCATTTAAAGCGAACCGCTTCGACAAATTATCAGTGACTCTCACTGCCCTTAGGAGGATATAGACATATTGTTAAATTTTAATGGACGCAGAATGAAATGTAATGGATTTTTTCAGTTTATTTTTTTACCAGCCTCATAACTTCATAGTTGTGTATATCCCCTCAGAAATGAGACATAATATATAAGGATTCCGTTATCTGACGTGGGGAATGTAGTATTATACATATTGAAAATCATTTGTATTCAGCCAACATCCCTCTCAAGCCTACAGTATGCGATATCCGGAAAAGCTGTTATGTCAACAAGTGAAATAAAGTTATAAATCGAAATGAGTTTCCTTGAACAAGCTGACATTGCCGCAATTCTATCTAAAATCAATTTCCTCAAATTGTCCTTAATAATCGCTCACTTTTTCCGTATTATAATCTTTTTGCTGTGGAATACAGGCATTCTTACTTTGATGTTTTTACGGAGGAGGATTTCAATTTCTATTTAGTCAAAAACCAATGTTACTTTTACACTAAACGTCCTAATGAACGAAGATTTCAGCCTTTCTAACGGTTACATTAAAATGTGAACTGTTTCTTGTTGAAATCTTGTGAGCGTTCTAATTTACAGTTATTACAGTTTCTGGAAGCTTAAGTACATTAATTTTACATAAGTAACGGGAAGTTCTGGAGTTTATCAAGTTTAATTTCGTTTAATTCGTTAGCTTTGCCTTTTAAGAAGAAATGTAGTAAATTCTAATTGTTAATAAATTAATTAGTGGTAATGACATGAAAATTTCAGTATTACATAATATTATTCATGAATGCAAATTTATTCAAAATAAGTAATCTACAATTATTTTTGGCAGATAATTTATCCTTGTAAATATATTTTATGAACTATTAAAAAATAAATTTAGGCCCGTGCCAATTTTGAATGAATCCAGATCCGGTAATGGAATAAATGTTAAAACAAACCTGTAATTGCATAATTCATAAAATATAATTTATTAAAATCATATAAAACGTAAATAAAGCTTTTAGTGGAATAATATAATTTTGAAATTCACCGTCACAATTTGCCTGCAATATTTCATTATGAAAATATGCGTTAGGAGTAATGTTTTTTAACAGCCCGCATATGTAGTATATTTTTTTTAACAAACGAAAATTATCGACATTCGAGTATTTAACGTACATTCAACACGATTTTAAATAAAGTTAAGAGTGCTATGTTCGAAACGAGAATTGATTAAACCCAGGGCGTTTTAAACGCTAATGAGAGATGCCCTATCATCATTCATTATTCAGGGCTTGCGAAATTATTCCAAATATTATTCCTAAGCCTGTAGTACAAGTGAGCAAAGCGGTATATTTACTAGGCTTAGTTGTAAGCCTAGTTCAGTGGGTATAAGCTTGTTTGTTATTTATTAAACCCCTCTTGTAACACGCTCAACTTTTTTTTTTGTTTAATTTCAAGTACCTGATAAATCGAAAATGGTTGGTTTTTCGAGTAAAATGAAAGATATATTTTTTATTGATGGAAACATCATGAGGAGTTCGTAATCAAATTTTCATTTCAACACCTGTGTCTCGAAAATATCGATTTGCAGACCCCTATTTAAATCAAGTTTGTCAACGTAGGTACTTAATTAACACCCTGGCGTTGGAAATAAACAGTTTCTGCTATTTTGCAAACGTTAACTGACTCTAGAGGGTAGAGAATTACGCCGATCTGCTGTTAATTGGTTCTTAGAAGTTACTTTACGGAATTATAATCGTTAATGGAAACACCTAAAAAACAACTTCTACAAGCAGCAAGCAGATTAGTA
Organism: Anoplophora glabripennis; assembly: GCF_000390285.2. Taxonomy (NCBI): domain Eukaryota; kingdom Metazoa; phylum Arthropoda; class Insecta; order Coleoptera; family Cerambycidae; genus Anoplophora; species Anoplophora glabripennis. The sequence goes on from NW_019416591.1 coordinate 145,271, forward strand.
TAGTACAACTTGCTTAATCCTAGAGCTTTGCTCTCTACCAACCTATTATGTAAATTGAGTGAAAAACATAATCCTCATCGTCTCGGCAATACTGCATAAGTATACTTCGAAACATGCGCTAGTAGTAGTTAAAATATTCCCTTTGAATGGAGATGTAAATGTAAAATTCACTCGAGATAAAAAACGACGCCAATTATGGAACGGCGTTATATTAGGGATACCTGGTGGAGCTTTCGTATTTCTGAAAGCAATATCGGCCTTCCCAAGGGATGTTCTCCCATTTCACCGGGTTCCTAAATGTTTTATGGCGTTGTAATCACTTCAGTAGTACATTACAGCTCGCTTAGAGCGCCGAGATGACTTCGCGCCAGGTTCCTCTCGACTTCTTGTCGCTTCTCACGATTATAATTAACTAGAGCTCCTAGTGGATGAAATCTCAGGATGTGGGTTATATATTATTTCCATCAACAAAGACGAAAGCTCCGAGGATTCCAAGTTATATGATCGTGTAATCCAGGAATTTTTACAAGGGAAGATGTAGATAGGTATACAGGGTGATTCAGTCATAATGTCATTAATTTTAACCACGTATTCGGAAAGCTTAATAAAGACAGAAAATCGGAAAAAAAAATTTTTTACTCGACTTTTAAAAATGAAGGAAATCAACCCATAACTCCCGCTACGAGGGCTGCCCTGCCGATGCCCGGATGCCCGGAAAATTTTGTAACGTAATGTCACGAACAGTTGTCGGCTAAAGGAACAGCGTTGCCAAGTTCAGGTTCAAGCTCGCCAGGTTAGTATTTGACATATAACCGACCACTTCGTACACTCGATGCACCTGGGCGACTACAGCTACTACGAAAACAGCCGGTATTTTAGATTTTAAATTAAATTTGTTGATACGATTTTCCTTTGATAAAAGACCGACAACTTTTTGCTACTACACTCGTATTAGTCTAGGGGCTAGGGGCCAGATAGGTTTCCGTAGCCAAACAGAATTCCACGGCTGCAAATAACTTATTTTTAAGTATTTTGACTTCTCGAAACCAAAAAACTTGGTGGCAAAGCCTGAAAGTGGTCAGTTTAATTGTTGTTAACAAATTGAATGTTTAAATGGCTGTAAAAAGTTTATTTTTATAGCTAGTACAATTTTTTATCTGTTAATTATTACGTTTTCTCACAACAAACATATATTTTTTTGAAAATTAAAAAAAGATTAACTTTAACCAAAGTTATTGCAAATTTAGTGCAAATATATTACATTTTCCGTCTCTGCGCGCACCAATTTTACCATATCTCTGGTTCAATTGGACGGATTGAGACGCACATCTCATTTTAAAACTTAAACTTTATTTTACAAGATAGGTAAGTTCCATTGATTAATTAATTTATTTAAAAATTAATGGCAGCTTAGAAAGTTGTGGAATTTCAACGAAAATGTTGGCTTTATTGGTTTATAAAACTTTTTTTGTTATTCAATTTTTATGAAAAGCCAAAAAAGTTACCGGTTATTGTTCCTCGCATCCTAACAATGATTTCATGCCTTGCTTGATTGTTAGAATGCAAAGAACAATATCCGGTAACTTTTTTGGCTTTTCGTCGAAGTTGAATAATAAAAAAAACCTTATAAACAATTAAAACCGGCATTTTCGTTGAAATTTCACAACTTTCTAAGATGCCATTAATTATTAAATAAATTAATAAATAAATGGAACTTAGAACCAGATATGGTAAAATTAGTGCGCACGGAGACGGAAAATGTAAGAAATTTGCACTAAATTTGCAATAACTTTGGTTAAAGTTAATTTTTTTTAATTTCCAAAAAAATACATATTTGTTATGAGAAAACGTAACTATTAGCGAATAAATTGTACTAGCTATAAAAATAAACTTTTTACAGCCATTTAAACATTTAATTTGTTGATAACAATTAAACTGACCACTTTCAGGCTTTGCGACCAAGTTTCTTTGGATTCAAGAGGTCAAATATTTAAGAATAAGTTGTTTGCACATCGGGCTCCTGGACTATATGGTGCACGTGTGCAAATTAAAACTGGGTTAAAAGGTTACTGAACCACAGGTTACCCTAGGTCGGAAACACGACGTACCGAGTTGTTTATTTGTCTCCGTCCCATTGTTTTTTTATGGAATATACAAGTCTCTCTTCTAATTGCAGTCAATATTTAAATACTGCATACAATTTATCCTCTCTTTATAATTTATCTAGTGAGTGTTGGTTTTTTATGACATTATTTCTGTAACGAAATTGAAATGGTTATGAAATGAAATTTAAATTATTTGAACTTTTGGGGTTTTGTAACTTCAATATTAAATCTTATTTAAAGTGAAACAGCTAATTTCTTTGCAGCCATAATAGTCACATTTGGTCAGATGAAACACACTACTACCCGCACACTACTCGTCGGTGGTATAGCTTTCAGAGGAGATTCGGTGTCAATGTCAATGGCGATCGTTTAATTGGGCCGCATTTTCTACCTGAACATCTGAATGGGCCGCGTTACTAATTTTTAGTAGAATTGTTTGAAAACCTTCCCCTTCGGGCTTACAGCAAATGTTGTTAAAATATTAAAATTATGATGCTAATAAAAACTGATTTTTGGCAAGGCATGCTCAGACCTCGAGGTTCTTGCTGGGCAACAATAACAATTTAATATGTTGATTGCATAAATAAAAAATAATTTATAGCATTTTAAATTATTATTGGCTGACGTGAGCAAAACCGTTTATTTATTGTCTTTATATGAGCGAAAATATATAAATATGGCAACGTTGCATCTAGGGCGCGTTGTTCATAGGTTCATATCGTAGCCGTGCATAATATTGTGACGTCCGCCGGTCAGTAACAGCCTGAAAAGGGGGTTAAATAATGATTTGAAAATATTTTTTTTCAGCTTAAATATGCATTTAATTTTTTTTTTAATCACGCCATCGTATTATACTCATTTTTCTCTATCTGCTCTTAAAATTAATGACATTATGACTGAATCACCCTGTATAGAAGTATTCCAGTCGAATTTGAACGTGAAAAAATTATTAGTAGACATTTTATTGCACTTTATGACGTGGAAGGGATTAATTGAATGAAATGTCGTGAAAAATTCTACCAATCATCAGCCGATGAGATGGAATGTCGTGTTTTAACGTAACATCGATCATACCTATTGTTTTAATAATTTTTAATATTACCAAAATTTAATTGCCCACGCGAATGAAATAAAATTGCTGTTCCAAACAAAATTACTGATCGAGTGGCTTGTAATCAATTATGAAGAGTCTGTGTCTACAGTAAATATTCATCGTCGATTTTAACTCGTTTACCATAAATCAACAATAAAAATTTGCTTCATTGAAGTATAAGCTGTTTGACAAATAATACGTAGATATAATTTAACCAGAGCAACAACATGAAACATTCGTAATAACATTTTTGGGCTACGAAATCTAGTTATAACATTTGTTACCTTTTAAAGCACAAATACGTTTTTCTTTTTGGCCAGCTTATGCGAAAAAGAGAATTTAGCCACCAGCAACGCGAGGCCTAATTTTGCCCAAATTAAAATCCCGACCTTCATTTTTTATTGCGCCCTAATTTTCTGCCCTATTGTCAGCCCGGAATATCTGCCCTTCCCGTGTAATTACTTCATGATAAAGGTAATAATAGCGCAATTACAGCCGAAATTGCGGCGGAGTGTTTCCTTTTAATGACGGCAATTCGGAGGTAATTTTCGCGGATAGAAAAAGTCGAAGGTAGAGCGTACTCTGTTAAATAATTAAGAGAGAGACCAATTAGCGCCAAACTCTTTGAGTAAACTCTCAGATGGCGTTCCCGCGGGAAATCTCGCGTCGGCTCGGGAGACATGATTCATTGTTAGACGGTGTTGATGTCGGGATGATTGCGAAATTTGTACTATTTCGGTAAAAAAGTGATTGATGAAGTTCTTAGACCAAAGCAAGTTTCGATTCCTCCGGGGGTAATTCATTATGTTTTATGTAAGTTACACAGCAGACGTAGAATAGTTTATTGTTCGCGTGTCTTTCAAGGCCGCTTTTCGATTTGGGACCGCTGATTTCGACTTCTCATTTTGTTCAGCGGCATATCATAGAAAATGTTTATTGTACGTGATTACTATTTTGACAAATAATATAATACTTTTTTTACAAGGCATTTTTCCGTGAAATTTGAAGACATTTCAATATCATCAATTAACTGAGAGAAAGTATTATTTCAAAAATCTGTTGAATTGAAAAGTGTTTTAATAACCGACGAACGGCAATTAGTCCAGGCGGTATCCGTCTTACAAAGGGTGTACTTGGGTAAAACGCATATGATCGGAGATTTTTGCTTTAACGGCTTCTGAATAACATCAGAAATGATAATTTTTCTATGCGAGTAAAAAAAACGTGGGCTTAATTGTTATTACAAAAAAGTATAAAAAATAACAAAAAAAATCATTTTTTTCTTGGATTTCTCGTCAACTTAGCAACTATTCATTTTAGACAAAAATGGAAGAGGAAAGATAGAGTTAGTTGCAATTCGAAAAATAATTATTGTTGTTGCAAAAATCGGAAAAATCATTTAAAAAATTGCAAAAAATGCTAGTTTATTTGTCAATTTTTCTTCAGACATTTGAATAATACCTAGGATTTTCATACTTTTCTCAATTAAACTTCTTAGTGCATAGAATCATTACACCAAATTTCATCCAATTCGGTTCGATAGTTTTTACATAATAATTGTTTAATTTTTTTAATTTTTTTTAATTAAAAAATTTTCAAAATCAAATTTCTAAAAATCTAATGCCTTTGAATACTTGAAAATTTCACCACAAAAAGAAGAGCTCTCAAGCTTTAAAATGCTTTTCGAAAAATTCAAATCGGACGATTAGGAGAGCCGTGGTGATTGTTTAAACATTTTCATAATTTTCACGCTTATAAACAATTGCAATAATTTAATGTTCTTTTCAAATTTTTGGTAATACTAGTAAGTTTGTTTAAATATTATAAAATTGTTTAAACAATAATTATTTAAATTTTTAGTTGTACGATAAATTTCTAAAAGTCTTTCAAAAATTATTACTCACATAAATTGTGAATAATTATAATTTTAATTTTTTCGTTTACTTTTAAAATATTTATCTAAAATTTATTTTTTATTTATAAAAAAAGTATAAGAATCTTTTGGATACTTAATTAATACCAACAACATAGTGCAACATGTAAAAATTTTGGTCGTGAAAATTAACATAGTAAATAAATAAACATAATAAATTAATAATTTTTTAAAGTAACTGTTTATCGGCATGTCAAAAGTCCAATAATTAATAATAAAATGTAGTTGAAAATATGATAATTGAATTTTTTAGTTGCGAGACATCGATTTAAAAAAAAATCATCGAAATTGGTCCATTAGACGCTGAGATAAGTGAAATTTTTCCGAGTGTCGCAATTTTGAACTCGAGAATTCAGATCGGAGTAGCTGTGTGTTTGCTCCCCCCACCACTGATACCTCATTGATTTCACGCGGTCTTGAATATCTTTGAGTGACATTTTAAATGGGACGCCCGTGATTGCAAATTTTGAAAATTTATATCAGGAAAGTACTCGGAATAACAAACCTATTGGTTCAAAAAACAGCCCTTATAGTTTTGCTGTAAATAAGGGTTAACTTTAACGGGCTATAACTCCGAAAATAATGAGCGGATCATCAGGTTTTTTTTTAAATACTCGCCTTTCCGAGTACTTTCAAACCATATTTTAAAATTAAAAAAAAATTGAAAAAACATTAAATTATTGCAATTGTTTATATCTAAGCGTAAAAATTTCGAAAATGTTTAAACAATCACCACGGCTCACCTAATCGTCCGATTTGATTTTTTCAAAAAGCATTTTAAAGCTTGAGAGCTCTTCTTTTTGTGGTGAAATTTTCAAGTATTCAAAGGCTTTAGATTTTTAGAAATTTGATTTTGAAAATTCTTTAATTAAAAAAAATTAAAAAAATTAAACAATTATTATGTAAAAAGTATCGAATCGAATTGGATGAAATTTGGTGTGATGATTCTATGCACTAAGAAGTTTAATTGGAAAAAGTATGAAGATCATAGGTATTATTCAAGTGTCTGAAAAAAATTTACAAATGAACTAGCATTTTTTGCAATTTTTTAAATGAATTTTCCGATTTTTGCAACAACAATAATTATTTTTTCGAATTGCAACTAACTCTTGATCAAAATTTAATTACAAAACTTTTTTTCCGCTTCCATTTTTCTCTAAAACGAATAGTTGCTAAGTTGTCGACGAGAAATCCAAGAAAAAAATGAATTTTTGTTCTATTTTTTAATACTTTTTTGCAATAACAATTAAGCCCACGTTTTTTTTATTTGCATAGAAATATCATTTCTGATGTTATTTAGAAGCCGTTAAAGCAAAAATCTCCGATCATATGCGTTTTACCCAACCCGAAACAAGTACCACCTGGACTAAATTTAATAATAATTTAATGCCAAACTAGGGCCTAACAAATTACTGTTCATAAGATATTGATACTAGAAGTTTGTTTAAATACAATTATGAGTACATAATTATGTATTTTTGCACTGAATTCTTATCTTCCCGAAAGCCTAGCAAAGTACTCTACATATAGTTTGGATCAAATGAAGTACGCGATCCTTCATAGAACAACTGATTTAAAAGGGACAGTTTTGTTGAGGCCGATTTCAGTTTTAACGACAAATCAACATGAACCCTCGATAGGCATCTACCACCTCTTTCACTTAATATGATATATAATGGATTTCCTTTTACATAAAATATTATTCTTTCATGTAAAGCAACCAATGAGTTGAACCCATGACAGAAATCGATCGTTCATGAACTGTCTTGTTTCCAGCGAGTTCGTAGGCAGGTACTAATAGCAAATCATAATATTTGTGTTTGTGTGGCAAATAAAATAGTTCCCCACCGTGTTATGAGAAGAAACAATAATGGTTTCTGGCAGAAACCCGGTTCTATATACAATTACAACCCGTTTATTTTTCTTGTTTAGTCTGTTGCACATTGTAACTAGCTCCGTCCCAGTTCAACTTTATAATGCGACGATTTATAACGATTCTAACTATGCTGTTACAAGATTGCGGCAAATGCACCTTTGAATAGATTTAACAATTTTAATTATACAATTTTGAAGATTAAAAAATTAGACAACAAACTCTTATTAATACACCACTTTAGTGACATTTTTGTTCGCTATCTAATATGTTAAATAATGGCTTCAAAATCAAAGCCTTCAAACAGCGACGCTGTTTCCTCAAAATTTGTGCAGTAATGTAAGTTTATTATTATTATTTAATTATTTGACGATATGAAATTTTAAAGCTTTCGAAGCTGGTAAATTAATCACCTTCGACTCGACGAACCGGGCACTAATTTTCCGTAAAGAGCACAGAAGGAAGCATAATTTAGTCTCGAAGTAATCACAGTATGTCACATCGTTGAAACAACCGTAGTGGCCCGGGCTGTCAGCTTGCTTAATCTTCGCAGACGTGGTGTTAGGGGATTCGTGTACGTAAAGGCAAACCCTCGCGTAAGCTCGGATAGGTTCGACGCATTTCGTTGTATGGGTATCATATTCCGTAGTGACGAAACATCGTGATATAAACACGTAGACATGATAGTCGTACTTATAGAAAAATGTATAAATTGTCAGTAGAGGCCACTTGGTTGCCTCCCTTTGTACATGAACTATGCTATTTTAATAATGTTTTTCTTTGTTTTAGGTACGTGCTTAAATAAGTGAAATTTGAAATGGAAAATCTACTAGGAAGTAAGGTAAAATTTTATTTCAATTTCTTTTATCTCAAACCAAAGCGGGCATGCAGCGAAAGCGCTTTGTTTAACTCGCGATTTCCGTGCAAAAGCCAGACGGTAGAGATGTCCGGGTCAAGTTACCGACGCCGACGCCGACGGAGAATAAACAGATAGGGTCTCTCGAATGACCACTCTTGTCTACAGATAAGCCACTCTTGATAATTGGCTTACTTGCGTAAATACGTTTAGTCCCTTCGGAAGTCGCTGGTGCAGCTCGTCGGAATTGCATGTAGGGCGGAATATCACCGAAACTCAATTTGCTCGAGATTATATCCTAGTTCTCATTAAAAGTTAAAGACGGGAGGATGTCCACGGGAGGTTTCTGACTCATTTCTAGCCTTTCGCCCTCTTATTTTTGGTGTATTTATCTTGTTATTGTTTTGTGGTCAATAAGAAAGAAGACAAATATGAGTATGAAGGTGGCTAAAATGGTTTGTTGCATCGATAACAGTACACCTTTTTCATTTAAAGAAGTATGTACTAAAGTCTTAAAAATGACGATAAAAACATTTAAAAAGTAGGCCTAAATTTTTTTGGAGAGGGGGGAAGGGTTATCAAGACTGCCGAGGACGCTTTGCCCCCATGTCCTCAAGGTGGCTATCGACAAATTGAATGCTTCAAATAACATGGTTTTTACCCAAAAATTATCCGAATTTAATGAAAAACAAAAAAGTTATAAAGAAAAATCGGCTGCAAGAGCTAATTATATAAATTTGCCACGTTATAAGTTTTAGTTTTATCCAAATCTAAGATTCCTACTATTTCTTGGTCAATTTGTATATAAGTATTTATGCCTCTGTTTAGAACGTGGACGTGCTGTGATAGCCGCCAAACCGCGACTCAGTTTTTGTAATGCAAATCCTCAGGGCGCGCAAAGTGCCTCTATCTCTGTACGGGCAGCTTTAGAGCGGCGATAATGAAGAAAATCGCCCGTAGCTGCACGGCGCGGCGGCCATGAATAATGGACTCTTGCATAGTACATTTTATTTTCCGGTGCATAACCTCGCACAGCTCGTTCATTTAAATTGGGTTGTATGACGGGATTACATGACTGTTGAGAAAAATCGTCGTGGAGCCTCTAAAATGGGGGCGGATAATGCAGACAGTACTTCACAGTGACAAGGAAGTTGCAAGTGTTGCTTTTGTTCCATTTTTAATTCGGATAATGAGCGCTTTTATTTAAAAAACGAATGGGGATGAATTTAGTACAGTTTAATTGCCGAATTAGTAATTTCGTATGATGCAAATTTGATATATAAAGTGTTTCTTAATGCGTGTACCAAAGTTCTATGTTATCTAAAATTAACACAAAAGTTCAAATCTATTAGGGCTCAATTCCAAGAAGACGCAATTAGATTGCATGAAGTAAGTTAGTTCTAACTACACTTCTGCAAAAAATTAAGGGAGCAAAAAAATTTTTCGGATTTTTAGTGATTTTTCAGAATGCTGTATCTCAGTTAAAAATGATCGTATCAAGGTTTTAAAAAAAGCATTTTAAAGCGCCGAATGTCTAGTTTCCAGATTTCTTAGCTCAAAATTTTTAGAAGGGACAGTCATCGCGAAATTCTAAGAAATAAGACTAAAAAATTTTTTTTTCAATTTTTTGCGTTCTTTTTCTCGGTCCACGGGCTTGGAAAAATTTTTTACACAAAAATCATGATATGGACTTGATAGCCTGTTCATTCAGCTTTAATTTCTTTTTTTAAATTTTTCTCTACGTTAATTAGACCCGGAGATATTCGACTACGAATACAAAAGCATCCTTTTGGCTTTAACCATCGATATCTCAGCAACTAATGATCAGACAGAAAATTGACGGGCAGTTTCGAAATCTCGAATAAATTTCCTACAAGGCTATGTAGCGTTCTTGGAAGAAAAAAAATTTCTTTCATCCTCGACATTAACTTGAAAAAAGTGAAAAAAGTGACTTTTTGACTTGTTTTGCTAAGTCGACCGCATCTTTGCTAATATCGATGGAGAGTCTAATGCTTGTACGAATTTTTACACCTCGATGTACCCCCAAAAGCTCCGTAAATGGGCAGATCGATCTATCGAACGGTTTTTCCGGACCGCTTAATCAAAATTTCAGAAAAATTTAAAGGAGCAAAATTTACATTTCTGAGCACCCTGTAACGTTCGTAAAAATGAAAAATTTGATTTTTTTTCAATTCTTTCACAATTGGGCATTTTTTGCTCATTGAATTTGAAAAAAAAAATAATTTTTGAAAAAAAAATTTTTTTTTTAATTTTTGAAAATTTTTTGAAAATTTACTCTTCTTTATTTTTTAACAACTCAAGATAAAAATATTGAGTCATTTTTGAAGCGATGTACTCTTTCCGTACCGTAATTTCCTTTATTTTGAATTAACGAAATTGATTAAAAGTTGATACCCCCAAGATTGGTGTAGTCCTCGATCTGCGAAAAAATAGTGCGTATTATCCTAAACTTTCTTACGAAGCTGAGCGACTTCTGGTGCGGATAAATGCCGTCTAGGCATGACAAAAATTAAAAAAATTGAAGTCTACAAAAACTTTTGATTAATTTTTTTCACTAGAATTACAAAAAATATTGTTAGTTTTGAGAAAAACTGTTGGTTGGTTCCTTTGAATCAAAGATAGAGTTTAAAAAAAAACTGTTTTTTTCACACTTGTTAGCTTCGTAAGAAAGTTTAGGATAATACGCACTATTTTTTCGCAGATCGAGGACTACACCAATCTTGGGGGTATCAACTTTTAATCAATTTCGTTAATTCAAAATAAAGGAAATTACGGTACGGAAAGAGTACATCGCTTCAAAAATGACTCAATATTTTTATCTTGAGTTGTTAAAAAATAAAAAAGAGTAAATTTTCAAAAAATTTTCAAAAATTAAAAAAAAAGATTTTTTTTCAAAAATTATTTTTTTTTTCAAATTCAATGAGCAAAAAATGCCCAATTGTGAAAGAATTGAAAAAAAATCAAATTTTTCATTTTTACGAACGTTACAGGGTGCTCAGAAATGTAAATTTTGCTCCTTTAAATTTTTCTGAAATTTTGATTAAGCGGTCCGGAAAAACCGTTCGATAGATCGATCTGCCCATTTACGGAGCTTTTGGGGGTACATCGAGGTGTAAAAATTCGTACAAGCATTAGACTCTCCATCGATATTAGCAAAGATGCGGTCGACTTAGCAAAACAAGTCAAAAAGTCACTTTTTTTCACTTTTTTCAAGTTAATGTCGAGGATGAAAGAAAATTTTTTTCTTCCAAGAACGCTACATAGCCTTGTAGGAAATTTATTCGAGATTTCGAAACTGCCCGTCAATTTTCTGTCTGATCATTAGTTGCTGAGATATCGATGGTTAAAGCCAAAAGGATGCTTTTGTATTCGTAGTCGAATATCTCCGGGTCAAATTAACGTAGAGAAAAATTTAAAAAAAGAAATTAAAGCTGAATGAACAGGCTATCAAGTCCATATCATGATTTTTGTGTAAAAAATTTTTCCAAGCCCGTGGACCGGAAAAAAAAAACGCAAAAAATTGAAAAAAAAATTATTTAGTCTTATTTCTTAGAATTTCGCGATGATTGTCGCTCCTAAAAATTTTGAATTAAGAAATCTGGAAACTAGACATTCGGCGCTTTAAAATGCTTTTTTTAAAACCTTGATACGATCATTTTTAACTGAGATACAGCATTCTGAAAAATCACTAAAAATTCGAAAAATTTTTTTGCTCCCTTAATTTTTTGCAAAAGTATATTTCTTTTTTTTTGCCACGTGTGAAAAAAATAAAAAATTAATAAAATTAACCCTATTTCTAATAAAAATGTATATGATTTTTATTCTATTATCACTTCCACCTTCTTTTAGTGCTTACAGCCAACGAAGTGTCATTTCAAGTTGTGAGAACGAAAACAGATTGGCTCCATATAAAGTTTCGAGACATCCTGTATACTGCGAGTACTGTGAACACTGTCCTCAGTAATTTGATTTAGTAAAGTTAACACAAATACGACTTTTTTTTTAATCTGGGAACTCCCGGCGCGCCGCCATTTGCCGTAATCATATTTACGTCCAAATCTAGGGTTCATATTCTATTAGTACCTGAATTAAACTAAAAGCTATTACCGCGTTCCGGCGCACAGAAACAAACACGAATTTAGGTGTCGTCCCCCGAGAGCCATTGTGTAAGGATAAGCTCTAATGTATTCGGCCAGGGGAGGATTAAATAATTGCTGAGGCATAGATGTCGTTACCCCATTTAGGTGCACGCGGAACGTGCGTTGTTGAGTGACCCTGGGGGGTTGAAATCGTGATGAGCAGTGCCGGGACTATTGACTTGAGGAATGTGAATAATGACCTATATTTGAGTTGAAATATCCTCAAGACATATTTGCTATAATGTAAGTACGGTATAAAAGACAAATGCGAAAATGATCTCTTTGTTAAATAAGTAGGAAATGTTTCAAGAAACCTTGCAATTAAAGGATCTACTGAAATAAAGAGTTAGCATCTTTAATGTCTCATGAATAGGAATTCAAAATTTGAGCTTACAGTACTTACTGTTCATAAGATATTGGTATTAACATTTTAGATTCCACCAATACTTAGGTACATATCTAATTTTGCTTTAAATCTACACGAAAAACAAATTATATAAAAAATAATTATAACACTCATGAGTATAATTTATATAGAAAATTCGACTATAATGCTTATTTTCAACATTTCCATATTCTTTCAGTTTTAAATACTATCAACTAATTATTGTTCTATATCACGTGAACAAAAATTTAAAAATTTTGTGCGTAACAAATTACTGCTCATAAGATAAGTTAATAAATGAATTAAAAGTTAAACACCTCCAACTTCCCGACAGACAAACTCCTGTATCTAACGTTGTAAACTCAAAGCGACAACTCCGTTTATCGCAGCACAAATAAATCGACGAGCCGCAGAGCACCCTCGCAAAGTGAAAGCCGCCAAGATAAACACAAGAATCAGCTGGATGTGGGCGAAGACTAGTGATCTTTATTGCAGAACTCCGAAAGCCACCAAAGGCAAACCCATGCGAAGGAATAAATCGTTCGTTTCTGGCGATGTAAATTCGTTTAGAGGTTCAACAAGTGAATTCGCAGCGTCCCTTCGCTCGTTCCACTTCAGACGCGTTCGAGAGACATCTGCCGGTAATGAAAATTACGTTTTTCTTTGCGTTGTTTGTATAAGGCCGGTGTCCCATGCATCCGATATCCGACGTACGATATCCGATAATATTTTAATTCGTACGAATGATACTATTCCGGTGTCCCATGCATCCGAAATCCGATGTACGATATCTGAAAATATTTTAATTCATACGAATGATATTATTATAATTCACATGCATCCGAAATTAATCTTTTAGAAATCAAGTATAGAACCATGGAATTTATTACAAGATGAAGGTGAAACATTTTCAAGTGACAACCATAAGTAGTATATTATAGAAAATATACGTAGTATTATATTTTCCACATTCGACATTATAATATAACATTTATTTGACTGTAAATATATCAAACAACAATCATAGTATGTTAAAAACTTAAAAAGTGAGGTTAAAAAACATACGATTTCGGATAAAAGTTAAAATTATTTCTACTTTTTCCGACGTCGTATGAATTTAAAAAATTTCGGATGAAAATGAGCGGTAAAAATTTGAATGTATATTAACCAATAGGAACACTTTCGGACCTTCGTATCGTCGGATTTCGGATGCATGGGACACCGGCCTAAGTCGCCTTAAAATCGTATAAGTAGGATACGCATGCAGACTGTCACTGATGTTGTCCCGTCCATAAATAAAACTGTCGGAGTCTGTCCTCTAATATTTCAGACAATGGAGATATCAAAACGACAAAACTGTCGAGAGATTACTGTGTACGTGAATAATCGTATTTCTTTATGCGAACGATCAACCAAATTGCGAATTGTATACCATCTAATATCGAGTACCTAGGTATACGCAATTTCATACAAAATTCTTGATTTTCCTGATATTCAGCACTTTCGTCATCTGAATCACAACATTATAAAATGATTAACTATTACATATTCATTCAATTTTTTAAGAAAATTTTGGTATACAAAGGTGTTTGGGGCACATTGTGTTTTATGCTTTATGATTTGTACTCGCCCCAACCTCAATGTCGAAGAAAAAATTTTGAAATACTCGATGTTCAGCTGTAGAAAAGAAATGTTCAAAAAGTATCTGCTATTAATAAAAATTGATTATTATGACCCTTGATGATATATTTGGAGTTAGGTTTTTAAAGAAAAAACATCAAATATATCATCAAGGGTCATAATAAGGGACGCTCCCTAAGCATTAAAAAAAGGGTCTTTCGAAAAAACCTCATCGGAATATGAAAATTCAGATTACAACGAGATAATTAAAAAAAAATCACGACGAGACGATGAAAATTGGCGAGTGGCGAGAATTTTTTCCAATATTTCACCCTGTGCGTCGTTCCGAAGAAATATGGATTGAAATCGTGCTATAAAATAATTTACCGATCTTGTGTATCAAATGCAGCTATATGTATTTTATTATTGTTATAAAAAATTTCTTATATCAAGATATACGGCTACCTTGCCCTATTGTTATCCAGCGTCTTTCGCGACTATCTCAAAAGCTGATTCAGCTATTCTTTTAACTGCTATTCCCGCTTTATCTTCTCCCTATTTTCTGGGGATACATCGTTTGCGATCGTTTAGCTCGAGTGTATATGTAGAGGACGTTCGGCATCATTGAATCGGAAAAAGAAACCATTAGTCTCCATTATTTGCGCGAATCTGACAACAATATTATTTTACAAGCGCTACCCACTATTTTACGGTTTTTTTACGTTCCAACTAACACCGGTTGAATTTTTAGGTAAACCTGTAACAAAACTTGGGTACAAGTATTTCGCAATATATTTTCATTTTTTAATTCTTAATTCTACTTGACATGACTTTTCGTCGGCTTTTTCTGTTGCGAGGTTAGAAAATACAATTTTTTAAGAACGTATTATTAAAAAAATTTTGTTCCCGAACCAAATCGAACTTTCATTATTGTCGAAAACTTTGTCATTTAATCCTGAACGTCATGTTATTGGGGCCCTAGAAACGGCTAAACGCCTCATCATCCGACTCCTTCGCTTTATGCCGAATATAATGGTACACAATTTAAATTTGCCAGCGCAGCTAATAAAGTTTTAATTGAAAACGTGCTTAATAAAAATTGAAAAATATACTCAGGTCGAAAAGCTTTTATGTATAATCTAATAAAAACAAGAAGGGATGTTAACGTATTAGAAGAAAACGTGGAAATGTATCTAGCAGTGGCGGCTCGTGACTTTTTGAGATGGGTGGGCAAAATTTTTTTTTCTCTCATGTAACTTAATATCATATAATAATTGCAATCTACGTTAGTCTATTTACTTTTTAAAATGTAAAAAAACTTAAGAATTATGAAGATAGTTAATATAAATATACCTGAAAATTATATTATTTATTCCAAAAGTATACCTAATAGTTCAGCAAGAACAAACGAGAATGTCATCACAGTTATTTCTTGCCGGGATAGGGGATAAGGCAAGGATTATGGCATAGAAGGACATATAAAAAATTATATAATTCTCTAAACAAATAGTAAAATTCTCTATCACTTTTATAGCTGAAATTACTAACGATAAATTATACTAAAATTCTAATAAGTAAATAAATAAATAAATAAATAAATAAGTAAATAA
>NW_019416591.1:166223-179380 GCF_000390285.2 Anoplophora glabripennis
TTTTACGCGATTTACAAATTATTATAAAACGGTTTATTATTTCGTTTACTAAAATTTGTTTTCTGGAATACCTTTGCAGGGAAAAATTGTTCTAATATTTAAAAATTCATTTAAAGAACAAAATTACAGCAAATAAATATACGTATATATATTTCCAACCACTGGTGAAAAGTCTTAGGTGGTCGATACAACACTCGATGGGTGCTCAATGGGTATATGCGAGCTGTGTGCGGGCTCGCCCGACTTGGGCCAAATATTCTAAATTAGTGAACGACTTACGTTTCCGATTATACTGTCTAGTCCTAGGTGCGTATAAGCATGCAAGGTATGGTTGGGGTACGGCGTTGTTTAATTCAGCGGCCACGGGCTAACCCGAATGTTATGTTGGTTGCTGCGAGATCATGATTAAAATATAATTTTAAAATTTGGTAGGGGGAGTTTCAAAGGAGGTAACACATTTTAGATTTAATTTTATAAGAATTGTCAAATCACTTTGATAAATATATACACAAATTTTTGTTTATTCTTCTGAAAATTTCAGGGTGGGCACATCCAAAATAAAAAGAGTTTAGAATACTTAGACCGAGAACCACTGATTTTACGCTGGTATTTAGGACTAAAGTAGTCAATTATGCAGTGTTGCCGGTGATGTAGGTACTCAAAGAATAATACTGGATGGATAGAAAGAAACTCTTTAATATATTAATGTTAAAATGTTAAACTGGCGATTTATCCTAAATATTTTTAGAAATTCATAAACAGCGAACATTTTCTCGTCCATTTCTTTTTCGCGTAACTTTTTGTGGTCACAATAAATACGTTAGTGCGTATTTTTCAAATGCCACCCGTACTGTAGTCCCGAGGAGAAATTTCAACATTTTTAAAGCACTTGGCGCTCCGTCTCCTCCAAACTTACTTTAGTGTTTGCTCTCCAACTAATTCAGTTAACGAGTTTGCCTTTCGGTAAGAGTAAGTCGGATGTACTACATTTCGGCACCTTTGTAACTTTTATTTTTAACGAAATTAGGCGAGAGCATCCCAACAACTAAAGTCGGGACCTTTTGGAGAGCATTAGGTCGGGAGAAAGTTTTAATTTCATAACCCGCAGTTTTAATTGTTGACACGTAGGAAGTATCAGGTAAATATTTTCTCGGCGTAACGGTTATTAAACCCGGCGGGGTGTTTTTACTAATTAATTTTAATACTTTCCAGGTAAAGTGTTCATACTTTTATATTATTATTTTACAGGCTTTCTGGCACTCTCAAATATTTATAAACGCTGGTAGCTACTTTATATTTAAAATAGGAGAGAGGACTTATTAACAATTTGAATTTGTATCGTAGAATTTTCATTGCAGCATGAAACAGAAAATATTTTAAAAAGTTCCTATCGCCGAACTATAATTAAAGTGACGAAAGCGATAGATTTATTAAAAAAATGATGTAAAGCGTCCAGCAAAGAGAGATATTAGCCCAATCTGCATCAGTCACACATAAAATTGGTCATTTAACTGTGCTCTATCCGATCCGACGCAGTAACGTCAGTTATCGATCTTGATAATGAAAATTGCAAACACAGACCGGTTGCTGGTTTTCCACCGCACTCGTCCCGATCGGCGACAAACGGACGTGACAATTTTTCAACACATTCTAAATTAAATTGAATTGATATGATTTTTTTTTTAGAATATGAATAATTTGTTCCATAGGTATGCAGGGTGATTCACAACTTATCCAAAAAAAATTTGGTAATAGATGCAGCATGAGAAATGGAGTCAGTATCGTAAAAAAATTGTAAAATCCTTATAGTTTCCGAGAAAAAAAAATGGAAGTTGTAGTACTTTCAACCATTACATAGCTGGACAACTGTAGTCTCTAGCGTCATGCGTATAATACGCGTGGAGAGCCACCTGGCCTCAGCGACTCCGAATACTGAAATCCTAGCTTATAATCGTCGTTGCCATAGTGTTTACAATAGTTTTTTAGTAGTTAGTGTTAAAAATGACTTGCGAGTGTAGCAACTCGAAGTTGATAGATATCGTTTTA
Organism: Anoplophora glabripennis; assembly: GCF_000390285.2. NCBI lineage: Eukaryota > Metazoa > Arthropoda > Insecta > Coleoptera > Cerambycidae > Anoplophora > Anoplophora glabripennis. The sequence goes on from NW_019416591.1 coordinate 168,270, forward strand.
ATTTATGGGGAAGCATTTGTGTTATGGTGAAACAAGACAGCATTTGTGTTAGTTCGTAGAAGAAGAATTTGGGCCCGTCGTGAGTAAGACGGGCCCAAATACACGTCGGTGGACAAAATTTTGAACAATTGTAACATCAGGTATGCCAAATTATTTTATTATTTAAAACTACAAATTAATTTTGTTAATTAATAATAACAATAGCGGCAAAATCATCTGAATTTGCTGATATAAAATAGGTGCTATAAAATTATATTTGTTCCTTTCCTTAAGAAATTCTTTCAAGTTTTTGTCCGTTTTTATCACTGCCGCCGTGTGACGGTCGCATCAGATTTTACAGTAGACCAGTTTCCAATGCCGTGCAGAAGTGTATTTTTAAATCATTTTCGAACTGCTCTTTTTAATTTTTTTTTTACAACATTGTATTTGTAAGTCCCCTGTACATCCAGATTTTTTTTTTAGATAAGTTCTTCTAAGAGTTGTCGCTTTCAGCAGGTTTTAATTTTAGGTATATATACTTAAATCCATAGTCAAAAAAGCTATTTATATACAAAAACACAAATTTATTAGAGAAAAATATCTATTTTTATTTAAATAAAATGGTACATACCTACTACTCTTTCTACACTAAATCACATTGTTCTTTCGATCTAAAATAAACTGGGGACATGCTACTTAGTATTAAAATTAGCAAAAGTAAGGCTTCTTAAATATTTATAATTTATAATATAATAATAATTATATTTACATTCCCTTCAAGTGCATGAAAAGATTGCGGCAGTAAATAGCCAGGTCAGATTTACCTCAGCAGCGTCTAATTTAATCGAAAATTTGTCTTAAAATCGACATGGGGTTGACATTTAAAATAAACTTTGCAGACGTCTAGGAAATCCCCATCATGTACATAAAATATGACGCGACGTTATTTTCGTATTGATTGAGAAATACTGAAAACGGCGACTGATATCGGAAGCGTTCAATAATACGCTAAACGATGGTGGCTTCTGTAAACACATGCATTTCCAAGATCGGCCGCCTTCACGGGATGATGAGTTTTGTGGAAAAAATAATCAAGTTTGGCTCCCTCCCATCCCCATCTCTCAGAATCAATCACAACTTTTCTTTGATAGAAAATAGAGACCAAATGAATATACGATCATAAGCTGCGGCAAAGAAATCTAACGCATTTTCTGAAACATTCATGATTGTGTGGCCCAGTTTCCGTGTTTTTTTTCCTATTTTTATTGGATATTTTATCACCTGTAAAAAATGAAATGAAATAAACATTTAAAGCAACTGTGCTCTGTGCATTCCTCAACGCAGTATCAAAAATATCAATACTAAAGGACAGGATAATCGTACTAAAATTATAAGAGGTTGGCACTGCTAATACATATTATTAAATTTGTTATTTAATAGTTTCAGCTACACCAATATTAAATTTCTCTATCGTTGGAAATTCTGCGGTCGTTGACTAAATTGCGAAATGGTGTTTTAAGACGGCCCTACTGGTACATTCTCCCGCTAGTTTCCGCAGGTATCCGTGCCACGGTATGTTGGCGAATATATCCCCGGGCTTAATTTCTTATACGGCGTAGGTGGCACGAAAAAGTTTGGGGTCGTACGCCACGCGCGGGGTCGTAACCGGGAATTAAAAATTAAAGATGAAGAAGGGGGCTAAATCCCTTCCATTTATCATCCGACGCGATTGAGAGGGTGAGAAATTGATTTGACTGGGAAAGACTGTCACTGGAACAAGTCAACCTTGGTTGCCGCTGATGTGAATTTTAAACTAATTTAGCTGTTTATTGTTTGAGTTGGTTTGTTACTTTTCTTCATTTTTATCCAATATTTGGATGAAAACAGCGGCGCTTTCTGTATAGAGTGGTTTAATCAATGATCTCCCACATAAATAGACTATAATCAATTAAGCTTAAGTGCGGTACTCTTAATAACAAATTCTAGTTTTGAGAACATACTTAAACTGCCAAGATCAGAACTTGGATTAATCCATTTTGAAAGGAGTTCGCGAGGCTTCACTTGTTCATTTCTCTCGTTACACATTTTTTATCGCTATTTGCACGCCTAACCGATTTTCCGGCACTCTAACAAGTCATGAAAACACTCGCTTTGCACAATTTGTCCGCTCGAAGCGGATCCTGTGGCCTATAAAATTTAATCGGACACTAAAAATTGTTTGGCAATGCATAAAAGTTGTGCACCCGTAGCGCCCCCATATATCTTTTACAACAAGCAGGTTCTCTTCTTTTCAGTTTATTCAGAAGAATATAAAAAAGAGTTTAAAATAATATATTATTTTTCCGAATTTGAAATATGTTCAAGGGCAGGGAGCAGTTTACCGACATCTTTGTCAAGCCTCAAAAATGTTTAATGTGGATCGGACGATAAATTAGGGTGATATCAAATAATTCTCTAAATAAGACACCCCAGGCAAATAAAAAAGTCCATTAGCTGTACTTCCCCTTAACAGAAATCAATCAATCGCAGTTAATAACAATACGCCGCCTTTAAGGTTCCATCTATCTTGTGCAGAACAATATGATGGGAATATACACAACAAATCACTCGGAGATGTTCTATATTTACAGTCGTATTCTGTCTGATATCAATCATACAATAATTATTTAATGAAAGTTTTGTGATTGTACCTTCAATAACTTTTAAGAATCTACTCTATATTACTGTCAGTTGGTTGGAATCTCTTATTGAAATTAGTGCATTCTAAATTAAATTAATTACATAAATATTGTATTTCCTAGGAATCTATCCTAATCAAGGACATTTAAATAAAGGGGACTATGCATGTCACAGTCTATCTCATATGTTGGGTGAAGCTAGACAAGGGGAAAGCAGAGGCCTTTATTTTCATCCAACTGATGCGCGCGATTACATCTCCAATGTCGTACATTTTGGATGGGTCAAAATAAAATATTTTATAGTCCCAAGTCAATATATTTCAACAGCTACTCAGTATTTTTATAATAAATATATATAATATTTTTATAACTTCTTGGAATCCCAATAACTGTAACCATTTCTTTCTTGTTGCACCATCCCCAAGCATCCTAAAAACGTTCACATTTCACTTTTAGAATACTGAGGCAAATTTTCAGTGAGACATAAAAATATATTCCCAAAGGAGAACATCAAATGGTTGAATGAATGCAACTTTCAGTTGATTGCATCTTCGGTATTTTTATGTATAAGTGAACCACCACCATATTTTTGCTGTTGTATTTATTCAGTTTTTATGCTCGTGCATTTAGTAAAATTGTAAATATATTTTTGAAAAGGTTTTTGTCGTAGAGGAAAATGAAAATGATGAATGATTAAAATTTGTAATGTTGGGTATAAGGGATAACATTGAAATACCTATAAATATATTAAATATAAATAATGTCTGTAACTTATTTGTGGTGCAGCATTTTCCTTTGATTTTAATGGCCAAACGTGGTTCATATTATTGTTTTCTTACTATTTCAGCAAAAATTTTAAAAAAATACCAAGTCAGTTTTATAAAATTTTACCGTTATTCAAATAAAAGTTACCCACACGCACGACAATGGCCACAGTTGCATATACATTCCAAAGTCACCTTCAAGCACGCTTACCTGTGGAAGGATAGCTGATGTGGATGTTTATAATCCAATTTCTTACAAATTCTGCACTGTCTAACCATATTCACACCTTAAAAGTTTATCCAAAATACATGTATAAACACTAATCACGTTTCACTTACTAAAATCACAACTATTTTCTAACAAGAGACGCCATATTCTGCCAACCACGGCAGAACGAACGAGGAACACGCTACAAATTATTGCGTAGTTGCCAAGTCTTCAAACATGGCAAATATGAAAAATGAAAAATAGTTTAATATGTACAGAATTTAACAATATTGTATGCATAACTTAATAATACTATCCTATAATAATAATTTTCACAATTGTGATGAAAATTGCGATAAAAATATTAAGTACATTTCCAGTATAATTATACAGCTGACAACAATGATACAATTAGACTGTGAATAGACCAGGCTTCATCTAGAAATGTAAATAAATAAGTCCCCTTTATTTAAATGTCCTTGGTCCTAATAATTGTGAATTTACAATACTCGGATTTGCTTGAAGGCATGTAAAAAGTTGAAATCGTGTTTAATAGTATTTTCCAAATCCGTTTATTAACTGGATACTGTTGTGTTTTATTTCAAGGTTGTTCTATTTTCTTCCTATACTCATTTATGTGTGTTGCTTTTGTAAATTAAATTAATGTCATCATTGTGTAAATAAAATTTATAAAAAACGATCCTCTCTCGAGATATTCTATTCCGTGCCATATATCAAACCAGCAACATGAAACTAGATATTCCACAATGGCGAACCCTTTACCGCGAATAGAAAACATTAGGACTAAATCCGATCCCGACCCCAGCCTCATATTTCTATCAAGTGTACGCTTACCGGGTTCGGCCCGGACTTTTTTTATTTCGATCCTTGGCAAACGCTGAAATACAAAACTCACCTGGCTTGTCACCGGTGACTGTGACAAAATACGTCTCATAATATCCCGGTAAGCAACCCTCGTCTTTCAGGACCACAAGCGGGCGAAATATAATGGAAATATATCATTTTTAGACATCGACAAATTATTGTTACAGAAGTATCGCAAAGTGAACGTTCCCGGAACGGCCCGAATATTTCAAGGCGCGTTACTGAAATGCACGACTCGGATAAAGCTGATCGGCGATATTTCAAGAGTCAAGCGCCGAAGGTGACGCTGCTGTCGGAATTGCTAGATATGTTTTTCCGTTACTTAAATATTGCCGCGAACTCATTTATTTTTCCGCAGGGAGATCAACTTCTGAAATATTTCAATTTCTATGTTACAACTTTGTTATGAAACATTAATTATAGGTATATTACACACCCATCAAAATTTTATGTAAAATTGGTTACGTTGACGCCACGCCTGCGAAAACTAAATGCTACAAAACACGTGAAGAAATACTATAGTTCATTGGACCCGTTTTTAAATTAAAAGTTCATCAACTGGGATCCCAGCGCAATGTAATTTCTGTGTAAATTCGCAGCGGTATAATGTTCCCTATTTTATGAAAAATACCTACTCCTGGGTACGACGTGCCGGAAAATTCTTTATAGCCGACTATGTAACGAGCGTTCAAATAAAAACGTGGTCAAGTTGGTTCTGAAAATTTGGACGTAGGGCGTAGCGTATAGCAAATGAACTTAAACGTCATCTGTCAAAGCGCTATATCGCCGCTATCAATTTGAATATTTTCGTTTTAAAAAGCGTTTAAAATGGTGTTTTCTCAAGAACAAAAAGTGTTTATCATAGAGTCCTACTTTAGAAATGGACGCAAGATTGATGGAATATGGAAGTATTCTATTGAGGAATGTTTCATAGAATTTCAAAATCAATTTCCCGGCGTTGTTGAGTACAAAATTTTTCAAAGTGCAGTTCAGCGTTGTGTTAATGTTTTTCGTGAAACGGGCAGTGTAACAAGAAAAGAAGGAAGCGGCCGACCTAAAAAGCGGACTGAAGAATTAAAAGAAAATGTCCAACAAATAATGGAAAATGCGCCAAGAACTTCTGTACGTGTTTTATCACAAATGGTGGGAGTATCAGTCGGTACCTGCCACACAGTGTTAAAAAAAGATTTGCGTTTGTTCTCCTATCGTTTAACTTGTCAGCAAGAACTTCATGAAGTTGATTTTCCGCGACGGGCTGTATTTTGTGAATGGTTTTTAAACAACTACGGTGAACTTCATAATATCACCTTTTTTTCTGATGAAGCCTGGTTTCATTTAAGTGGTTACGTAAACTCACAGAATATGAGAATGTGGTCTTCTGAAAAACCAGATAACTTTTTTGTCGAGGGCCCTCTACACGCTCAAAAAATTGGAGTTTGGTGTGCTCTCAATCGAAGGAGGATTTATGGACCTATTTTTTTTAATGGTACTCTTACTGCGCAAAGGTATAGAGAAGAAATTATCGCTCCTTTTGTTAACCAGCTGGAAGAAAACGAAATTACAAACTTTTACTTTCAACAAGATGGCGCAAGGGCACATACGGCAGGCGAGACGATGAATATGTTGAGGGAAGTTTTCCAAAATCGACTAATAAGTCTCAATGCTGAACATGAATTTCCACCGAGGTCATGTGATATTACGCCGTGTGATTTCTTTTTGTGGCCTTACCTTAAAAACACTATTTTTGAACTGCCTATTCCTGATTTAAACCATCTGCAGGCTCGACTTATAGACAAGATTCGTGAAATTAACAATACCCCGAGCATCTTAGAAAATGTCTTTAATTCTTTGAGGAACAGGTGTGAAAAGTGCTTGGAACAAGGAGGGGGACACTTTCAGCAGCTGCTTTAATTTATTGTTATAACAAGGAGGGGGACACTTTCCGCAGCTCCTTTAATTGTTTGTTATTGTTATCACGATTATTCTTTAAAATAAAGTTATATAGTCATTAACGTTATTGAAACTGACAGCTGCTATACAGCTCGTTGAGAAATGAGGTTAAGTTGGTCGCTATAAGCTACTCCCTACGTCCAATGTGTCAGAGCCAACTTCGACCACGTTTTTATTTGAACGCTCGTTATAACATTTATTTCCCTCGTAGGTGCACTGGAAAAGAGGTTGATAGGAGCTAAGTAAGTATGAAAATAAACGCCTTCTTGTACGATGTAATTTGTTACAGACAATTCCGATATAGTTTTAACTAAATGTTCGACCAAAAATTACATGCAAAATTTACCGATTTCTTTAAAAAACAATAGAATTTAAGCCACTTAAAAATAATTTTGTATTTAACGCGACGTTTTAACAATATTGTATGTAGTAGCTCTGTTCCCTGGGGACAGATGATTTCGAATAAACAGAAAATAAAGCACATTGTCGAATTAAAAGACCGACATGGTTCGCAGGCGTTGAATAAATAGAATTTAAATCAAAATGTTGTGTATATAAAACAGACAACACTCGGTAATCCCCAAGCGGTATTTTGTATTCAATTATGCAACGAAACCCGATGGAATGAAATACTGTCGTGTAGGTGTTACAATTTCAAATGGATGCGCGTTCATGTGCCAACTAAGTGTGGTTGTATGGATTTTCTGGTACAATGCAACCCCCAGGTATTTTTAGTCGAGAGAAAAAATTGTACGGTGTTGTCCCTCAATTCGACTGCCAGTGTATCATTTTTCAATTTTATTTCAAAATACAGAACATAATCTTAAATATTATTTAGTATCTGAAATGTAAACGATAACTATCTATTAATTAAAAATGTCACCAGATCGTCTTCAAGTTGCTATATCTTCATAACACTTTTGTGTAAATTTTAGTATTGTAGAACGTAAGCAGTCTAACTAAGAAACACCCTGTATAGGCCACAAGATTCATTAACAGTATCCAGAAGCTGACATCTAATTATAGTCCCCTTTAATAGAAGAATACGATATTTTTCGAACGATATTTGATGCAAATTGTTTCTCCTGCTCCTGACGGCCTCCGATACCAAAACAATCCGCGCCAATGACTGCAAATGGAGTGGAATAATAAGATTTTTTGTCTGTCCGGTCAACATCTCATTAACTTTCGTCGTATCGGGGCGTCAACTAATTCCTAGTTCTGTTCTTTCTCGCTTTCTCAGCGGCTCGGCTGGCAAGTTTAAAGCGTCGCGGGGCGCTTGTTAGAGAAAAGCTGCAGTCCGCCGACGTTTCCTCAGAACAAAAGTGAAAAATGAAACTTTTTCACAATGCCGCGGTCATTAGCAAGGTGCGATTGCAGCCCCACGTCGATTTATAGACAGAGGGAGTGCAGACCGACAAAAAATGACACTTTTTGCGACATATTCGCAAAATTATCAAGTCAAATGCCAACGTTTATATGTACATATTTATAGTCTTCAAATTGAACCGTAAATATTGGAGAGTTGGAGCGACAAATAAATTTAACGAAGACTTCCTTCTGCTTAGTCCGTCTTTGTATTACAGTAGATTCTGGCTCTGAATTAAAAAACCAATATTTGTTATTTGCTGAAACCTAATACAATAACAATATCTAATAATACCTAACTGCTACTAATTTAAACATAAACAGAGCATCAGAGTATTTCTGATACAGAATTGATGGGTGTTACTTATTTAAACGTTTCACGAAGGTTTTGGAACATTATTTCAACGAAAAAATAAGTCAAAAGGCAAACTGTACGAAATGATTTCCGATCCGATGATTAAGTGGCGATTTCATAAGGCCAAAAACGCTCAAATTAAATTAATTGTACGCCTCCTGTCCAATTAATTTCTATCGAGTTCACAGCCGACCGGATCAAATTAATTTTAATTATAAATTAACTAAGCTAATTTTACATTTCTGGTATTAATTTGGATAGTGCATTGCTTGGAACATTCGTTTCAATTTGCGATGGACGGCATTTCGATCATTTAATTGAGTTTAATGATACGGGCTTGTGACGTTTTATATAACGGTTCATGTTTCTTCTCTATTAAACATCTGTCACTCCTGCTAAAAAGGACCATTTTTTATAAAATATGAACTACCTCTAAATAGATATTCCATGTCATTGTTATCCTCTTTAGTCCAAACGATGTTATTATCTAATTCCGACTTTAATTTTTTCATTTTTTTGTTTGGTACCATTTATTACCATAAGAGGCATAGTCTATTTTCAACTGTTAATTCAAGCACATTTTAAAAAATCTGTAATATAAGAATTTATATTGTTTAAACTAATTCCGGGCACTCAAATTTTCTTGTGAAATTTTAATCTTAAATGTATGATGGACATAAAGAAACTTTATTATCTGACTGAAAAGTCATTAAAATTTTCATTTGTTTATTGAATAGTTAATTAAAAATATAATAAATATTATTTTTTATTTTAATATAATTATATTACACATTAAGGTGTCTCTAATGGTTTTTACACAATTAATTTTTCAAGTCCCGAAAGTGTGCAAAAATAATGTTAAAATGGAAATTTTTAAAAACGGGTTCTAATAATAATAATAATAATAATAATAATAATAATAATAATAATAATAATAATTTATTTAATCCATAAAATCATAAAACATGACATCAGACAGGTCAATAAAAGTCAGTTTACAAAACTACAACACATAAAACAGAAAAAAGTAAAAAATGTGAGTAAAATATATTTTTTAAGTAACAAACTCGTGTATATTATAAAAACATTTCCTAATTAGATAACTCTTAAGTTTAGTTTTAAAAAGATTATAATTTAATTCAGTCTTAATGTCTAGAGGTAACTGATTCATGAATTTAATACCCATGTATGACGGAGATTTTTCATAAAACGATGTTCTATGAGAAGGTATTCTTAATACATTGCCATATCTAGTTTGGTAACTGTGACTGTCAGCGTTTCTAGCAAAATAACTTCCCTTTTTTAGAACCTCTAATATGCACTTATAAATATAAATACAGGGAAAAGTTAATATATTATTTTCTATAAAGTAGGGCTTACAAGAAGTTAGTGAAGGAATTCCAAATATTAATCGGATAATTCTTTTTTGTGAAATAAGAATTCTATTAACATTGACGCTACTGGCACTACCCCAAACAATAACATTAAATGACAAGTGGCAATAAATTATTGAGTAATAAATGTCAATCAGCTTTTTGGTATCAAATATGGACTTTAACTGTAGTAAAGCATAGTAGCCACTATTTAACTTTTTGCATACATATTCAACATTACTGTTCCAGCTCATATCACAGTCAATAAAAGTACCTAAAAATTTAGTAGTATCAGATAGTTTGATTATTTTGTCATTTACTGTAACATCAAAAGAGGATATACGTTTATGACGGGAGCCAAATTGCATGCATATAGTCTTCTCAGCATTTAATACTAATGCGTTCTTATTACACCAAATTGTAAATTGGGTCGATAAAGTATTTAAATAATTTCGGAGTCCTTCATGACTATCCGCGGCAGCTGCAAGTGTAACGTCATCGGCGTACAATACAGTGCAATCAGTACTAACATGAGTTGGAAGATCATTTATAAATATTAAAAAAATGAGTGGACCAAGGATTGAGCCCTGAGGAACCCCGAGATCAACATTTTGTGTATTGGAATAGGTATTATTAAGCTTTACACATATTTTTCTAAACTGTAAATATGACAAAAGCCACGAAAGAAAATTGCCTCGAAAACCAACTGCATACAACTTTTCTTTCATGAAAGTATGATCTAAGCAGTCAAATGCCATTGTTAAATCGAAATAGAGTGCCCCCACATATTTCCCTTTATCAATATTTTTATAGATATATTCAACAAATGTATAAGCAGCTGTCTCGGTAGATTTCTTAGGACAAAACCCGTTCTGGCATTTGGTCAATATATTGTACTTATTAAGATAAAGAATCATTTTATTGTATATTATTCTTTCAACAATTTTGGATAAGACTGTTGGAACAGTAATGCCTCTATAATTTCGAATACATAATGGGTCGTTCTTTTTAAATATGGGTGTAAACTACACCAGTCTTTAAAATATTTGGAAATTTACCCTGTTCAACATATATATTTATTAAACAAGCCAAAGGTGAAGAAATATGGAAGCCTATATTTTTAACAACTTTTGTTGGTATACAATCAATGCCAATGGAATTCGTATTTTTTAGGTTATGAATAACATTCATTGCATCATTCGCATTTATAGAGTATTTTTATGACCCAGTGATTAAATTGAAGGTAATTTGTTTGGGAATGGGGTCAATTTTTAAAGAAAACCAATTTATTGGTTAGTCGACGTTTCGGCTATATTTAAGTCTTCTTCAGGACAATCCAAAAAAGGTTTTCCGTGTAACAAATAATCTAAATAATGGGGAGTAAAATAGGTAATATGTTGCTGTATCAAAATAGTACATTACTCGATGTTGATCAAAATATCTATGAATGAAACATATTAGAGGATTTAAGTGTGGAACAGAAAAAAGGGGGCCAAGACAAAAAACCATTCAAAGAAATTGAAATGTGTATAAACCAGAGCTATATTGTTG
>NW_019416591.1:181332-192394 GCF_000390285.2 Anoplophora glabripennis
ATGGGTCGTTCTTTTTAAATATAGGTGTAACTACACCAGTCTTTAAAATATTTGGAAATTTACCCTGTTCAACAGATATATTTATTAAATAAGCCAAAGGTGAAGAAATATGTAAGCCTATATTTTTAACAACTTTTGTTGGTATACAATCAATGCCCATGGAATTCGTATTTTTTAGGTTATGAATAACATTCATTACATCATTCGCATTTATATTACTATAGTAAAATGTATTATACATACACAAGTTTGTTACTGTACAATGGTTGGAAATTTTACTACCAAATTGCCGCAGTACAACAGTCTTAGCTTCGGAACTAAAATAATTTACAAAAGCATTTGTTAAAATGTGAACATCATTTACAATGTTATTATCAATATGTATTTCAGTGGGCAAATTTCTCTTTATTTTGCCATTTTTTTCCCCAACTAGTGTCCATATGTATTTTTGTTTTTGGAATGAGTTTTTATTTACAATCAAATTTTCATAGAATTGTTTTTTAGTATTATTAATTTTTATTTTGTAATCACGTTTAAGTGTTTTATAATACAATTCAATATCATTATCTCGAAAATTAGTTTTTAGCCAAAATAAATCTCTTAATTCTTTACTCATTTCAATAATATCCTTAGTAACCCATGACTTTGTCTTATGTTTTGTATAAGTTACTGACCGCATTGGGCAAAATAAATCTAATGAATATAATACTATATTGACAAATGTGTTAAATGCATAGTCACTATCATTAATATTTTCATAGACAGACTGAAAAGTTTCTTTATGTAAATAATAATTTAAATGATTTAGATTATTTTCACTTGTATTTCTAATAATAACTGTTTCGTTAGATTTATTAAAATCAGAATCAATAGATTTAATTTTAATTTTAATGACTAAAGCAAAATGGTCTGCTATATTGAAATTACAGACACTTTCTTGATATTTATCTTGATTAACATTAGTTAAAAAATAATCTATTTTCGATCTAGATGTGATTCCATTTTTATTGGTATGTACTCTTGTTGGTTCAATATTTTGGCATTCAAGACCGAAACTTTCTATGAGATCCCAAAACAAACTCCTTTCATGCGAGTCTATTAGATAATCAATATTCATATCTCCACATAGTAAAATTTTATTGAATTGGCTACTATATGAATGTAATAAATGTGACAATCTGTCTATGAATACATCAATGTGGCCATCAGGAGATCTATAAGACGTTATTAAACAGTATTTTAGTTTATTCATAGTGAAAGAAACTGCGCAGAGTTCAGCATGCATTTCTTCTGAAATATTAATAGTACTCACTAGATTTTTACAACTTATTTCCTTTTTCATTAAAATGAGAACTCCACCATGAATGTGGTTTTGTCTGTTAAAATAACTAACTATATTATAGTTTGGTACATTTATAGTATTAATATTTAAGTTATTGCACCAAGACTCGGATATACATAAAATATCTGGATTTTCTTTATAGACTATAACCTCAATATTATTTACCTTATTTATAATTGATTGACAATTAATACATATAATATTTAGATAATTCGAGTCATTAGGTACAATTTTCTTTATATTACAGTTAAAAAGACTGCTCACTGGGCTTGTTTTCTGCACGGAAATTAAACCTTTTTACTATGACTCCTTGGGGCCAGTAGGATGGATTGTATAGAATTTCTTGCAGTTCCTTATCAGCGTCCACTCTATATGATGCGTTTCTACCTTTTGATGGTAACTTTGTAATTTCAAATGTGTGTCCTGGAGATCGCTTTTCTAAGTACCTTTTAATATTTTCGGGCTTGGAATCTATTTTACATCGGCCTACATATAGCCATAGGCGACTAGTAGAAGCAGTAAATTCTGCCGCCGCATCCTTATTGTTGCCCATAATAATTATATTACTATTTCTACTACTGTTTCTTGTTTTCACATGAACGTTTTTGTTACCATGATATCTATTTGTGTGTTGACGCTTTTTTGTAATTGTTTTTTGTTGCGGCAATATTTTACTTTCGATAACCGTGTCCACAGAACATATACTTTCTACTGAAGTATTTAATTCCAGATTATTCCCGTTTGACATAAAACCATTACTGTTGGTATTAAAATTATTCATGTTTTCCGGATTTGTGAGGAGTCTTACCATTTCAATATTAGACTCTTTTAAATTAGTAACTTCTTGACGTAACAATTTGATTTCATTTAGGAAAATCTCACTTTGTTCTTGTAGACACCTTTCAATTATCGTCTTCACTTCATCGAGAGTAAAATTTTGAGAATTTTGTGACTTACTGACGAATTCTGTCGTCATGAGTGCACTACTTCTTGTCATTATACTGTCTATTATTTAAAATGTATTAATACACTTTTATTAGATCGGATAACCACACACGTCTACACGTCCGCACCGTCAAACGATAATATGGGTTATACCAATTTAGGGTATGATTGTTGGTAATGACTACTTTTGATTAAAATATATGAACTCAAATTCCATAATCATGTGGAAAATGAGGGTCCACTTGACCGTAATGTGATTCACCTGCCAATATATTCATCGATATAATAATTTTACTTACCTCAAGGGACTAAATGTTTTAAAATATTAACTATACATATAAGCCATGTTATGAATACGTAGTAAACAGTCTTTAAAAATATTATCTTGTAGAGATTTTGCTTCTTTTTGTGCTCCTGAAAAATAGCAAAAAAGTTTTAGGTGTTTTATAGGATAGGTTGTTTTTTTTTTATGATTAAACTGAAATTTCAGTCAATACTGAAATAAAATAATTTAAATAAAGAAAATATTAAACTATAAATAAAAAGTTGCATTGTTAATCTCACTACCAAAACTAAGACAAAGGGACTCATTTTATGATACATCATTCTATTAATATTTACTCGTTGTCCAGAATTTTCTTCTCAGTTTTGATTTTCTGTTAAAGAGAATCTTCAACACATCCCTCAGTTACTTTGTAGCTTTTCTAACCTCCAAAACGTTTCAAATTGGTTCATTTTATTTCTGTCTTTGTTTATTAATAAAAGCAATAGTTTTTCCTATATTTCTTATAAATAATATAATGTTAAAAAATAGTTCTTGCGGATATTAAACGTAAATATATGACGGATGTAAGTAGAAAAAACTTTATCTGACTGAGATCATTAAAATTTTAATTTGTTTATTTAAAAGTTAATTAAAATGATGATAATAAACAAGTTAATTTTAATTTTTTATTTTTTATTAAAATATGTATATAAATACGTATAACAAAACAAGTCCTGAAAATTTCATTTAAGATATCTCTAGTGGTTTTTACACGATTAATTTTTTAATTGTTGTTAAATTGAAAATTTTGAAATCGTATTTTATATACAATGTAAACTATACATTGGCTGGAAAATCCACATGGTCCATCTGCCTTTACATGAGAGCGACAAAGTAAAGTAAAGAAATCCGTGCGATAGAGAAGGATGGCTATAGTGAAGACGTTTCATAATCTGAATAGTCACCGCCCATTTCGGGTTAGAAGTGGGAGTGACTATTCAGATTATCAAACATCTTCAATGTAACCATCCTTGTCTATCGCACGGATTTCTATGACTTACTTTATCGCTCTCACGTAACGGCCGATAAACCATGGGGACTTTCCGAACCTGTACATATAGTATAGAGTTTTCATAAATTATTACCTAATATCAGGGATCACGTGGCTTATAATCATTTATAAAGTATTTGTATTTGCAGTCAAAGATGAATTATGTATACCTCTTGTCATGGTTTAAAGTTGGTGTACTTACATACTTTCAAATTGTAAAAGGAAAACGTAGATACTCACCGGCAATTATCGTTACCAAACATTGGCCAGTATCCCTTGCCACTCGACTTACAATTTCCCTCGATCGGATTACCGTTATCGGCATTCATTAAGAGCACGAATAGGTAATTACACTTCCGGAGCCAACCATGAAGTTCGAGCCGGGCGCTAATTCCGTGTGCACTTAACCGGAAAAAGTTCGTCCGAATAAGTGAATTACAGTGCACGTTGCACCGATTCCATTTTAAAGTCTTGCACGGGCGGTCGCGAAATTACGTCCTCCGTTATTTATATTTTGTGAGCACTCAGACTGAGGATTAATAGTAAATAATAAATTTGAATGTTAAGAACGGAAATTGAAGTCCCGTTTCATCTAACAAAGTACTACAATATTCATATAGATGTAGCTACAGGAAATACGTTTATAGTAAAAATAGTACGATTATTTCATTCATTCAAATTCCGGCAAAACACACCTGAAAAAAAACGAGAAAATGCCAGGTGCACGCACACGTGCACGATAATGAGTTGTCCGGCCTATACGTCCATCCCACTCTCTTGCTATCTCATAATTGCATATGAAAAGAGAAGGGTAATAAAATAATAAAAACTCGAATTTGCGGCCGCCGATTCTTTGTTCTGAAAATATTTCTATTTTCTATCTTCTACATATTATTATGTACATATTTACAAAAAAGAAGGATGGCAAGTGGTTGTACAAATTTATAATATTTGCAGCCAACTAAAAGTTTTATTTCATATTATTTTCTACATTTTAGTACTTATATGGATTCGGACCAGAGTAGGTGCGAATGTAATTATTTCTTGTATGGATCTTTGAGCTGTTATCTTTTATTGTTGCGTTGTGGCTGCGAAATATTTTATTTGTGGAGTTTACTATTTTTTATATGAAGGAAAAAACATTAACAGAGTAAGTATTACAATTTGCTAGGCATAGTTGTACTTAGTACTAAATTCAAGTAAATAATAGATATTAAAATAAATATGTAGGTATTGTATTTGATTATTTGAAAATAAAAATTACATATGCGACAATGGACTTTCCGCTTACTTAGCCGTAATATAAATATGACATATTGTCGTTGCAATGCACATACAGGCTGTTCCAATAGTGTGACAAAGTTTATAATTATTTTCAGTTATAGTTGTATAGGGCAAAATCTTCAGGCCAAAAACAAGATTTTCTGAACGTTTAATTCGGTCTGAAAATAATGAATAATGGAAATAATAATAAAATGTGAATCCGAGCANAGTTTTTCATGACAAACATATTCAATTAAAAAGCAAAATATTTTTTGTCACGAATTACTTTTTCTAGTAGAATAGAAAATAAAAATGTTTTCCCTCTTATCCACTAACCGTAGATACTAATATAGGTATATTAATTATAAATTATGGTTTTAAATAAACTAAAAATTGTTTATATTTCATATTTTCTAAAATTATATAATAGTATGGACTTGCACTGTTACTTATATACTTTTATACAAAAATATATCTAAAATGATCATGACATTCTTTAAATATTTACGTATCAATTAACAGAAACCATGACTACCAATTCAGAATCAGGTTATACCAAATTAACCACATACAACAGCTGTTCGTTAAAAATAACCCGAGTCCATTAATAAATAAATTTTAACTAGTGCGACATCTATTACAAATCAAACGAATTAAAGGTCCGATATAATGCTATTCATGAATGGATATTTTATAATAATTTTTTTCCAATATAACTTTTTAAATAATAAAGTGATGAACAAACCATGAAATAAAGTCTAATCAGTTTATATATTTAAAGACAACTATTTAAAAAATTGCATAATTCTATAATACTATGAAGAAATAATCGTTTCTTTGTAAAAGTCCAAAAAACCTTCATATTCAGAAATTAATTTCTCACGAATTATTTACCTATCCCAATTAATTTTTGCTTTACTGTCTTCATTTATACTTTGCCAAATGTGATATGAAATTTTACTACTTTCTTCCATTACTTTAAAAAGATATATTGGAATAAAAAAAGGGCTGTTTTCTACCATTTTTTGGTATAATTTAGGCAACCAAAAATGCATCAGTTTCCATCCTTAAAAGGATGTTGAGTTTATGATAACTGCCTCTGTTGTTCTTTTACTTAGGTGCATGTAAGCGGATCATCTATCTCTTTCATAAGCTGGATATATTTTTATTTTTTTTTTGTCAGTGAGCATATATGCTGACATCTGAGACAAATAATTAATGTATTGATTCTTGTATAGCCTTAAAAGCGTGAGTATAATTTTGTATAAATTAATTAAAAAATGTAAACCCTTTTCTTTCTGACTTGCTTTCTATGAACTGATTTCGAATCAATTATACCAGATAAATTTATGTAGGTAGTATTTATTTTGTGTTAGAAAGGGCATTTGTTGAATAAATATTCAATGAGGGTGAAGGGTTCATAAGGACTCGTCCGTATTATTTAGATAGGAATTTAAACTATTTGTTAAATATTTTACCAGACATTTCATTTAATAATAATAGCAATGAATTACACATATTGTTTATTTTTAAAGGTACAACATTACTTGAGTCAACAAATACTGAAAACAGTTCGCGGAGCTGTAGAACCTTAATTTAAAACTTTATTACTATTTAATAGCTTTTCCGTCTTCAGTGTTTGTAAATACTCGTATACTTATGAAGTGAAATTGTAATTTTGCTTTGAAGCCTGTCTTTCCCGGCAAGTTGTATTTAATCTAAGATGATTAAAGATAGACATTTTTAAAAAGTACGAGTGTAATGAACTTTTAGTAAATACTGGTTCTAATGAAATGATTACCACATTTTTATAATATAACTACACTAAAGCAATCAAAGGGTCAAAAGAATTTCCTAAATTTTGCCGTGATTTTTGACAGACTGTAGCTATTTAGGGGAAAAATGGTCGTATCGGGAAATAAAACAAAGCATTTTGAAGCTCTAAGATTCTAGTTTTTAGATCTTGCGGTCGAAATTTTTTAAGAGCGGCGGTTATCGTGCAATTCTAAGAAATAGTGCTACAAAAATATTTTGCAAATTTTCTTTTTCCACGGACTTGCAAAATTTTTTTTCAGCTAATGGCTTAGCTGAAACATGGACCAGATAGCTTGTTTATTCAGATTAAATTTCCTTTTTTTTAAATTTCGAAATGGTCGTGCAGAGAATTGAAGGGCAGTTTCGAAAGCTGGAATAAATTTCTTATAACATGCTGCTGCAACTTTTCGTAATTTTTTTTTACGTTTTCTCACATTTTTACCGCAAATAATGTTTAAATTGATGAAAAAAAAAAAACAAAATAGAATTTTTTTTTCAGAGAAGAAAAAGAGTGGTTTTGAAAAAACAGTTTTTAAGTGATTACAGACTGCACAAATATTAATTAGAAATTTGTCTCAAAAAACGGTATGAATCGGTGTCGAAATTTGGTTTGGGTCATCAACTTTTAATTTTAATATAATTAAAAGTTGATGAACAGAAGCAAAGGACGAAAAAGCCGAATCGTGCTGGAAACAATTGGATTTTGTTTTCTTTGATGTCCGGTAGGTTTTTCAAAACAAAACAATTTTGATTTTTTTTTTCATCAATTTAAACGTTATTTCCGGTAAAAATGTGAGAAAACCTCAAAAATTTTTTTTTTCCATTTTAATCATGATTATGTTTAAGTAAGTGTTTAAGCTCATAAAACATGACCCTTTAATTTTTTTCAAAAGTGTGACAGTGATACAAAGAAACGGTTCGCTAGATCGAGATGAAACTTTACAGGGTTCTTCTGGGTATATCGAACTGTAAAAGTCATGCTTAACATTAGTCATTTCGTGAATATTTCTAATTTAGCCGTAAATTTTCTACAAAATCATAAATTACCCTTTTTTTACTGTTTTTTAAAATTCGTGTAAAAAAATGTTCAGAAAAGTTGCGGGAGGAATTCATTCCAGTTTTCGAAACTATCCTTCAATTCTCTGTACAACCATTTGTCGCCGAGATTTCGATGATTGAAGACAAAAGGATCCTTTTCCATTAAAATATTCCGATGAAAAATGGTCGTATCGAAATTTAAAAAAAAATGAAATTGAAGCTGAATAAACAAGCTATCTGGTCCATGCAATGGCTTAGCTGAAAAAATGTTATCCATATCCGTGGACTCGGAGAAAAAAAAGAAAATTAGCTTAGAGCTTAAAAATGCTTTTTTTTAATTCCCGACACGACCATTTTTCACCTAAATACAGTATGTCAAAAATCACGGAAAAATTTCGCAAATTCTTTTGACCCTTTAATTGTTTGCGTTAGTGTACTTATGAATTAATAATTATTAATTATAAATACAATTTTTAATATATTTTTTTTTCTATAAGAACATAAAGAGACGGAGGAGAATAATATAACTGTTACTACTTATTTTATATTTTTCTTCAGGTATTCCTTAGTCATCAAGAAATGTTCGCAATAAAAATTCATTACAAAGAAATATGATTCCGTTCCAGCTTTTTACTTTTCTTACGAAGTGCTCAAAGCAGTGATTAATGGTAGAACATAACCTCTCAATTAACAAGAAAATATCTGCAAAGGAATACAATTCTTTTGACAAATGAGTATTTCTGTGATTTTTAATTTAACATGTTATTCGAATCAAATAAGAAAAAGGTACCTACCTAATGTTTTCTTAAGTCTAAAATCCACAAGTAGGATTTGTACAACTATTAACCAGAATGAAAATATGTATGTACCTATGTTTAAAAATAATGTTTGCGGTATCAATTTATTTAATAACAGTTTGAACGCAGGATAGTAGCAGTTCTGGTTTTGGCAGCTGTCACAAACAAAAATTACAGAACTGCTGTAGCTGATTGTTACAAGAATTTAAATAATGTTAATGTAACTGAAAATATGATTTTAACACCAAATAATTCAAACTCGATGTCGAACCAATATTTATTTTACGAACGGTCGGCGCATATAATGTAGATTTCCTATTTGTATCAATAAAATACAAAATTATAATCAAATGTACTGGCGAGATATCAATTTTTTTTACATCGGAATAACCATAATTTCGACAACTACTTGAAATGAATCAACGATTTGTTGGTATATAAATCGATTTTATGAACCCCTTCTCTTGGGGCGGGTTGTAAAAAGTAAACATCCTTCTTAGGTACTAATTCCCTTGGGTCTTTGAAGGTTGTCACTTAGCGTCTTTCGCGTCTGTAAGGCAAAGCAAGTCCCTGCATCGTTAATTACTCTGCCCGGAGACCAGCACGAGCGACGGGAAAAACTACTTACGGAAGCAACCCTAAGACGCTTCGACGTGTTCGTTAATTTTAACTCGATGTAATCCCCATTATGTTTGGCAGAACACGACTTCTGTCCAATTATTGCCAAAAGACGAGAATTCAACTTAGTGAGCCTAGATGTCGTTATAGGGCAAGTTAAGGAGGGTTGCACTGCACCATTGTTATGTATAAATGTAAATAGCATTATACATGCGATTTAAACCTATACAACAAGTTCCAAGGTAAATCTGAGGTCAACTTATTCTCAAACGCAAATACAATTTTTTATGCCAGCAACCGATAGAGTATCTATCTACTAAAATCAGAATTTGGGTTGAAAAAATTTGTCAGGATGTTCTTGCGGGTCATTAGAAGGTCAAACACATTTCTCACAAAAAATAATGGATTTAAGAGTAATCAAATTTAATAGACGTATTCAACTAAAACCATTAGTATGACAATTTTGAAATTTAACACATTTTTGCTAGTTTTTACTGATTCTTTATAGTGACTATTTATTTTATTGCCTCCATATATTTTCATAATGGTATGAATATGATTATAGAACTTAAAAAGTCTATAGTTCTGATAAAATTCAATGTTGGTAAAGTAGATTTCTCCGTCAATATCCTTTGATTTTGCCAGAAAATAAAATGAGAAATAATACGCAATGACTGTTCCAATCTGGATCTTTTGGAATCTTACGAGTAGAATATACCTAATTCACTTCGTCTCATGTACCGTTCACATCTACGGTAGTGGGTTTAGAAAAAATGATAAAAGTTATCATTTACTTCTGACGTTATAAAAATTATATCCGCGCTATCTATGTCTTATTTTAATAAACTCGCAATGTCATATATCAAATCTTTAAAAATTAAAGTGAGGGGCTTAGCATACAAACATGCTCTTATGTGAATAGTGAAACAAGGTAAATACGTCCTATGTACTTAAGCCACAAACATGTGAATTAATAATGAAATTATCGGGTAACCATTATTAATTTCAATGTTGAATATCTGATTTCAGGAAATGAATTGGTTAATTTTTAACATCGCAAATATTTTTTTCTATAGCAAACTTACATAAAAATTATAAGTATATGTATATATCCGTTCCTACAAAATTTGTGTGTAAATTTACAATTGGATGAAATGGCCGTTCAAGTGAAGTGAACAAGGAAATCTTGGGATACGCTAGACGACCTCCAAAGACAACTGCTTTTGAAATCTGCTGAAAAAGTCCTATTCATTGCTGCCAAATCGCGGGCTTTATTTTAAAGAACTCCCAACTACTATTAAGGATTCGCGGAGAAGTGCAAAACTTCAGAATTTCGCCACATTAAACTTCCATCATTTTAAGGCTCTTTTAGCTCGAAGTCTCTGTGTCGGCCCATCGGCCGAGATTGAACGAGGCGCGACAGTGATTCGTTTCGGCAGTTGATCGCGGAAAGAACACATAAGTAGGTAATAATAAATTTTATCCACGACTATTGTATAATGTACCCATTATACGTCTGTTTGCTCGACCTTAATAATACCCATTAATCACGGCAGTGATTAATGAGTCATTAATCACTACTGTCAGATGCTTCCTTAATTTAGCTATAATATTATATTGTTCTGCTACAAACAATCCGTTTTTAAAATTTTATCGTGTAAACCACTAAATATTTTCAATTCAGTGCTGTACATATAAAAAAAAAATTAAAAAAGTGAATTTTCCTAGACCGGATTCGAACCCGGGACCCGCGGTTGGAAGGGAAAGAGCATCTACACTGAGCCATCAGCGACTTCATTTGTGCGAGTCGTATATCTGTTTCTTAACATACCATGTTTTTCGAAACATTTCAAAAAAAACTTCAACAAAAATATTTAGTAGTCGTGGATAAAGTATAGTATTCTACTCCCGTATAATGGGTATTATTC